>NC_092790.1:37623310-37923310 GCF_047496795.1 Chiloscyllium punctatum | reverse complement strand
ACATGTTTATCGGGATTCAAGGGTCAGACACAGTATGTACTTTTCATGGGCTAAGAAACAGAAAGGAATAGAAGACAGTGACTATGGAGACTGATGAGGAGTAAAGTGACACCCCCCCTGTCCCCAATGTCTTCTTGACAGAGAGAATAAAATCAAATGTAGCGAAAGAAACAGATATATTCAGAAGAAGGAATAGCAAGTGAGAATGTAAATGAAACAGGATAATTTGAAATGGAATGGCCGAACAATGATTGATCTGTGTGTGTGTGAGAGAGAGTGTGTGTGTGTCAATGTGTGTGTGACTGTGTGTGTGTCTGCGTGTGTGAGTGTGTGCGTGTCTGTGTGTGTGTCTGAGTTTGGGAAAGTGTGTTTGTCTCTTTGTGTGTGAGTGCGTGTGTGTCTGTCTGTGTGTGTCTGTGTGAGTGTGTGTGTGAGTGAGTGTGTGTGTGTCTGTGTGAGTGTGTGTGTCTGTATGTGTGAGTGTGTGTGTCTGTGTGTGCGAAAGTATGCGTGCCTGTGTGTGTGAGTGAGTGTGTGTCTGTGTGAGTGTGTCTGTGTGACTGTGTGTGTGTCTGTATGTGTGCCTGCGATTGAGAGAGTGTGTGTATCTGTGTATGTGTGTCTCTGTGCGTGTGTGTATGTGTCTGTGTGTGTGAGTGAGTGTATCAAGACAGTCAGGGTATAGAGGTGTGTATACTGACTTCAGTAAGGAGAAGGCGCTGTGGTAGGTGAAGTTGAATCAATCAGCGAGACCAGTTGAACAACAACTGGTAGTTCTAAAGAGATATTGAAGGTGATTGTAGAGGCATTGCTGGTGATCTTTCAGGAAACTTTGGAGTGAGGGAGGACTGGTAAATGTAACCTCCCCATTTAAGGAGAGAGGGACACAGAAGACAGGAAATTATAGAAGGACTTATTGGATCTTAGAGTTTATGAATGGATGTGTGGAGTATAAGAACAAGGAAGTTGTGAAGCGTATTGGAAATGGTGTGGTTAAGCTACAGCATAATAAGAGTTACAATTACAATGCCATTGCGCGTTAAAACAAAGGAAATCAGTTCGAAGCAGACAGGAGCACTAGTGACAAAAAAACTGTTTCCTAGATCCTTTTGTGAGAATGTTGAGATAAGCTTGTCAGTAAACAGTCAAGGAATGTATAAAAAGCACAATAAAATCTGTTGCTGATAAGGTCTCAACGTGCAACTATGTAGCCAATACATATGAAGTTGAAAAAGCAAACCAAGTGAGACAGCATCCTAGGAAGAGGAAAGTCAACGTTTCAGGCTGAAAGACTTCATCAGGATTGGGGTGGGGGGAGGGGATCCGGAAAGTAAATACAGGGAGGGGCGAGGAGCTGGTGGAAGGCTAGGTGGGATAGCGATAGGGGGATGCAGGCAGGGAATTATTGTGATTGGTCAGTGGGAAGGGTGCAACAGATATGCGAATGGAAAGATGCACAGCTTTGGTGAGGTCAGGGAAAGGGGACATGGGGTAAAGCTGTTGGTCGAGAGATTTTGAAGCCAGTGAAGACAATATTAAGCTGTAAGGTCTCCAGCTGAAATATCAAGTTGTGTTCCCCAGTTTCTGTTTGACCTCACTCTGACAGTGGAGGAGGCCTGTCGCTGGATGAGCAAGGGGAGGGGAGTGATTGAAATGGATAGCAACTGGAATGCTGAATTTGATAAAGCGTGCAGAGAGCCGATGCTCCATAATTATGTCCCTTAGTCTCCCTTTGGTCTCCACAACATAGAGGAGACAACGTTGGGATTTGGAGATGAGCTCGGTGGGCCAGGATCAGGCTCTGTATGGAGCATTAGTGCTCTGTACGAAACAACCAACACGACTTTCCAGTTACCATTCATTTTAATTCCCACTCCCACTCGCCCGGCAACATGCCCATCCTTAGCCAGGCCACTATCAGAGATACACCACCTGAGAGTTTACCTTTGAAGCTGATAGACTAATGGCCTCAATGTTCACTGAAGCCAATTCAAAAACCCTCCGGCTGCCGCCTTATACTATGTCCCTTTTCACTGACCAGACCCACCTGTATCTGATCCACCCTTCCCACTGACCAATCACAGTAACCTCATGCCTGCATGTACCTACCACCACCATACCTACCCGCCACCCTTCCATATCCCATCACTTCATTTCTGGGCTCCCCTCCCCCTCACCCGTCCTGACGAAAGGTCCAAGATCAAAATATTGTCTTTACTGCTCCTCTGATTCTGTCTGGTCTGCTGTGTTTATCCAGATCCAAGTTTATTAACTCTGGCCTCCCGCACCTATATACTTACACTTTCCAAGCTGTGGAACTAGGTGGTCTAAATATAAGAAGAAATAAATTTGGACATTTGATAAAATGGCGGACACATCTGTTATTTCGTAACAACCCAATACACATAATCGAGAAGAAGCAGCATTTCATTTGTACACTTTCAATCCAGTCTCCTTTCATTGCTGCTCACAATGCAGTCTCCTTTATATTGGGGAGACCAAACAGAAACTGTATTGAGGAACACTCCCACTCTGTCTGTGAGAATAACCCTGATCTTCTCATTGCTTCCCATTTCAAAAACTTACCTTGCTGTCATGCAAACATTTCAGTCCTGGGTTGCAGTAATGCTTCAATGAAGCAAAACCAAAGCTCGAATAACACCTCACTTTCGACCTTGGAACGTTCTATCCTGATGGAATTTTTATTCAATTCCATACTTGCACAGCCTGACCGCATTATGGCTGGTCTCCATTCTTCACACATTCTTTCTCCTGGTCTCCCAATGAACTTGCCCTGTTTGTGAATCGTTTGTCTTGCAGTTAATGAACGAACCCATTTCCCCCTTCACATCTAATTAATACTCATTTTACATTTGATTCTCTTTTACCAGAAATAAACGTCAATTTGTCAGTGGCATTGTTCCTCTGCATCATCTTGTTTCCCGTCACCCCTCCTCTTCCGCGGTAAAGGAATTTAAAAGCCCATTTTTCAATCCTTTTTCTGTTCTGAAGAGGAGTCACACTTGAAAAGATTCAAGAAAAACCTCCTCTCCATTGTTGTAATGTTCCAGTCCGCTATTCTCAGATTCAGATCTGTCCTCTCTCTGTCTACGCAGCTGTTGATCTCTGTTACTGTTGGAGCTGATGCATCTGCTCCTATACTGGGATAGCGCACTGAATGAAGCCCTTCACCAATAGGAGAGGGAAACCCTCCAGTGACACAGTTACATTGCATGGAGACTGACATTAATCATAGTCACTGAGCAATCAGTCCCAGCTTTTAATCCAGCACATTCAGTTCACAATATAACTGGACTCGACTACATGTCGACACTGCTGGCTATTGGTCAAATCTCCCATCACCAATTGCTCTAGTGAAGTCAGTTGTGAGGGTGAAGGATGAATGTTATCTTTTCGTAGGCTAGATGATTCTGCTCGGTTGTCCATTTAATATTCTGTTACCATCTCTCCCCAAATCCCCCCACCCACCAAAAGAAACACAATCAGGATGTTGTTTCTGTGCGGATCTCTCCTCCACGGGAACAACCGCCAGCCAACACACTGTCTCTGGGTACAGTCGCCTTGAACATAGACAGGAAGTGTGGACTTCTCTGAATGTTCCTCTCACTGCTCTAATAAGGCAACTAGGGAATATGCTTCAGTAATTTATTTATACAAATTGACAAACTTCTAAATGCAGTTTTATTTGTGTAAAACCGTACTTTTTTACGCATTTTGGCCTCAGTCGAAACCAAAAGTGATAATTAGAATGAACTTATTCATTAAGACTTATGAATTAATGAGTCAGGTTCGAATGATCATGACATTCGCTGGAAGATAGGACGGAATGGGATAGTGGCTGTGGAGACTGCTTGGGGTTGGGGGGGAGGGGGGTACAATGATATGCCCCTGTCATCATCACGCTTTCTGCTAGACAGAATTAAATCTAATGCACAACAACGAAACAGCCAATATTTGAGAGATGCAATGCTGAATGACAATATGAACTGAATAGGATCATTTTAAATGTGATAAAGTGAACTGTATTTAATATACACACCACTTAATCATTGGGAATACAGTTCGATTAGGATCACTGGGCCAGAACCATTAACTTTGATTTGTCTTCACAGATACTGCCAGACCTGCTGATCTTGCCCTCTAAGTTCTGTTTTTTTTTTAATTTGAGCTTGATCATATTGTTCATATCCATCAGGATACTTAAAATTAAAAGCAGACACTAATAACAAAATGTGGAGGGCTATGGGGACAGTGCAGAAGACTAACAGTAGAGATATAGTCGTTCCAAACTGGAAGAGACAATGGGCTGAGTTTCCCCCACTTTTGCTGTAAATAATTCTGTGATATGTAACTAAAGCCTTTGTGAGGGGGTAGACAAGCTAGTTCAACGAAGGTCACAGAGTGCTCCACCATTAATAATCTATTTCTATTATCTCATGAAATTTCTGCTACCTCTAAAATGTCTTTTCAAACAAAGTGGAGTTCCTGAGATTTACAGGATAATCAGGAAAATATTCTTTTTTCCTTTGAATCTTAAAGAAGCAACAGATTTCAGCCGTAACACAGGTGTCACAAACACACCAAGTATAATAGTAACAGGAAAGGACTACATTGTCCCCATATAACGAAATTCAGCATGTAGCCCTGCCAAGAAACATGAAATATAGTGATACAGAAACATGAAAAACAAATTAAAAATGGTAAAGAAGCGCCACAGATGAGGACGTATCTGCAGAGATAAACAAAGTTAATATATCGAATATGATGTGACACTGTTCTGAAAATGTCATATTGGAATCAAAGATTAATTCTGCTCAGGGAGTACCAGACCTGCTGAGCTACCCTCTATCGATTTTTTCTTTTCTTTCTGAACTGTGAAAATTGACTGATCTGAATGATATAAGCAAAGCTGCTATCTGAGTTGAATCTCCAGTAATTTGTAACCAAAAGAGAAAATGCTTGAAAATCTCAGCAGGTCTGGCAGCATCTGTAACGAGAGAAAAGAGCTGACGTTTCGAGTCTAACTGCCTCTGTGCAGAGAAATCAGAATTAACATTTCTAGTTCAGTGGCCCTTCCTCAGAACGGATGGTAGCCCTGAAAATGTTGATTAATATACAGAAGAGGCTGAATATCTGTAAATGGAGACTGTTACTAGCTAACAATAGGGGGTGAGTACTAGGCCTGGGGTATGGGTAGGGGGCTTTGAGGAGTCCAGTCCCGAAAATTATTGAACATTATTTTGAGTCTGAATTGCTGCAGGGTCTGCCCATGGAAAATGAGGTGTTGTTCTTCCAGCTTGCGATGAAATGCCCTGGAACACGGCAGCAAGTCTGACGCAGAGATATTGGCCAGGGAACAGGATGGGGTATTAAACTGGCAGGCAACACGAAAGTCAGGGTCTTTTGCATAGGTACAGTTTGGATATACTGTGAAGTGTTCACCCAGTCTAACTTTAGTTTCCCCAATGTAGAGCAGACCACAATGTGAGCAGCGAATGTCAGAAATGTTGGTAGGATGCTGCTTCAGCTGGGAGGTATGTTTGGCCCTTCATTAGTGAGTGGGAGGAGGTAAATGGAAAAGTGTGAAAACTCCGGTAGGGGAAAGTGACGTGGACCTGTGTTGGGGGGGAGGGGTGACGTGGGGGGAGGTGTTGGCAGTGAATAACGAGCAGACCAGGATGTCTCGGAGGAAATGGTCAGAAGGCGGAAAAGGGAGAGGAGACAAATATGTGTCTGGTGGTGGCATCTCGCTGGAGGTGGGGAAATGCAGACTGATGATCTTCTGCATGTGAATGCTGGTGGGATGGTAGGTAAGGACAGGGAGAACTCTAACCCTGTTGCATGAGGGAGGAGAGAGAGTGAGGATAGAAGTGTAGGAGGTGGATCAGAACTGGTTGAGGGCCCTGCCGAGAACAGTGCTGGGGAATTCTCGGTTGAGGAAGAAGTGGACATTTCAGAGGCCACATTTTTGAACTTGACATCATCAGAAGCAATGCGGTTGAGAGGGAAGAACTAGCGGAATGGAACGGAGTCTTTGCAGGAAACAGCGTGTGAGGGTGTATACTCCAAGTAGCTGTGGGAGTCGGTGGCTTAATACTGGATAACAGTGACCCGTCTATACCCAGAAATAGAAACAGAGATGTCGAGAAATGAAAGGGAGGAGTCAGAGATAGACCTTGTGAAAGTGAGGGATTAGTGCAAATTGGAAACGATGAACTTTTCCAATTCTGGACAAGAGAGAGGAGCAGCAGCTATGATGTCATCTACATATCAGAGAAGCAGTTATGGATGGGACTGGAAAGAACTGGAACAAGAAATTGTCTACGTACCCCATGAAGGAACAGGTTTAACTTCGGCCTACGTGTGTATCCATGCACCCCCTCTGTGTGGCAGGAGCAGGCTGAAGCAATGGGTCTGCCCAGACAGTTCTGTTTGTGGATTTTCAGGTGACATAAAAACGAGCTCTGCTATCAGAGGACCATCAGCTTCGGGACTGTTACGTGCGGGCGAGTGGGTGGGAATCTCCAGATGAAATGTTCTCAGATTTAGATAATAAAATGGCCTGATGTGCCATGGCAGGGTTATGGAGGAGCAGGTGATGTGTACAAGTATCTGAGAGCTGGCACTCAGCCTCTGAAATGGAGAGATGAGTCCACCAGACTACAGCAGCACCACCCTTATCGGAACAGGCTGAATAACACAGTGAGGGTTGGATCGAAGCATACAGCGTATAGTCTGTTTAGAGGGTGATAGGTGACCAGTGATACGTGGGAGAGGGTGAGGGGGATGCAGAGAATTTAAAACCACCAGTGTCACATTGAAAGTTCTCAAATAACAGATTGAGTCAAAGTAAACAGCGGAGGAATGGGTCCAGGTGGAGGGAGAGTGTTGGAGCTGGGGGAAGGGTCTTTGGGATGGGGAGTGGACTCTTGCCCAAACAACTGGACACCGTGGAGAAGACAGTGGAAGAGGAGTTCAACATTATGTCGTTCCTGCAATTCATTAAAGGGGGCGCAGAGTAATAAAGCTGAGAACTTTGCTGAGTACAGAACATTCAGCATTACAGCGTGGCAGTTTAGGAGGAATGGTGAATACACGACAGGAGGTGGGCTTGGGGGAAGGGGATGGGCTCAGAGCGCAGGGCATGGGTGGGGTGACAGGTTCCAGAAGCTCATAGGCATCTCTAAGTTATTCCATCTTGTAGAACTTGTATAGCTGGCGAGCACGGCGAATGAGCTTGAGAATGATTTAAAATTGTGGAATGGTGCAACCTTGAGTCCTTTTGATGATTTGCTGTTGGACAGAGAAAATGTTGATCTCAGTGGCACTGACATTGCACGATCAGTCCACAGAAAGTAATTGAAAATTATTGTTATCTTATTGGAATTCTCTGATTTCATTGGGGTGAAACTCAACCAGCAAGGTCTTACATTTCTGAGACTTTAGACCAAACTGAGAAAACAAATGATGTTATTAATAAGACAAATCCATCCATGATTTTGGATTGCAGTAGCAAAGGCAGAGTTTATTTGTCATTCCCAATAGCTCGAGGGAAGGTTTCATTGTTCGTTGAGGAAATTACCAGCACAGAATTTCCTCTGATTCCCGTTAACCACAGTTTTCTGAGGGTTAATGATGCTCCATGAGTCAAATATTACTTTGATGCGAGGCAAGTTACTCTGATCTCACCTCTAATGACATTGGAAAATCAGTTAAAATGGTAAAGAGCAAAATAATAAAACACGGCTTATTTGATCAATGTAGTCACTGTCCTCACAACGTTTAAGGAAAAACTGATGGATGGTCGTCTGATTCTGAGGAGAGGTTTGTCCTATTTGTGATGAGGCTGGTTTGGTTAAGCGTGTGACCCAGAGACAGAAATAAAGTTCCACTCTCTATAGGGAACAGAACTATCATGTTTACGGTGCATGGGACGGTGACAGACACACACTATTGTCTGTTCCTATTGGACATTGATTATCTCAATCTCATCATTCATTGATGAACAATAGCAGCACAGTAGCCAGCAGTTCCCATCACCCTTGTTGGAAAGCAAAAACGGAAAGGATTTCCCAGTGGAAGTGGGAACAGCTAGGGAAGTGGTGTAACTTACAGCGGGAGAGGGAGAAGAAAGATGTGAAGAGATGTCATCAATGGAAGAGTATGTAGCTGCAGATGGGGCAGTGCAAGGGAAGTAGGAGTGTAAGAAAAGAGTAAGAAAGCCGAGGATGAATGGCTAATGAAGTATTAGAGACTGGGAAAAACTTGCTTTAGCAAATGTGAGGTTGGGTGAAAAATATCACTGTTCAGGAAAATTGGGATCTGGTTCCATTGAAAGTTAAGATTTGATGTACTTCGTTTTCTATACTTGATTCTTGATCAGATTGCACATTCACTCTGTATTTTTGTATCTACATCAATTGCGGATTACATTTTTTTCTCCCCTAGTATGGTACATTTTTGAATTTTTTAACAATATGTATTTGCTTCCAATTCAAGGTAGACATGAGAACATGATTTGATCTCCTTCAGTTTGTCCATAACGTAGAATTTAATTGAATAGTTATCCTCATCACATTCACTGATTCAAGCATTGACTCAGTATCCATCCTGCAGATGAAAAACTTCTTCAGCTCTGACTATTGATACAAAGAACAGTGCCACACAAATGGCTAATGTTCCAGTGCAAGGTGCCAAACCCTAGTTCATCTTCAATTAGGTACACGCTTTATGAATAAGACATGCTAAGGGTCAGAGTATAAAAGGTGAATTCAACTCTGTGTCGAAAATGCTCTTAGCAGTTACCTCATAATAGGTGTTAACTACATCACTTTGTAAATTCCCCAAAATAAGAAAAGCAAGAGACTGGAATTCTTAATTCCTCTTCTTTGAATAACATCTGGAGAACAGGAAGGAAATCAAGGTTTGTTTGTGATATTCATAAATGATGATGGTGAGAATGTGGAAGATGGGGGCAGTGGAATGATAACTAATATTGGGGATGACACAAAGATTAGCTGGGTTGTTCACAGTGAAGTGGAAAGGTTTAGGCTACAGGACGATATAAACAGATGATTTCTATATCCAGATTAATGTCCGATGAAGTTTAACACTGATAATTCAGATTTGCATCGTCTCACATTTATCAAGACAAATGAGTAATCGAACTGTGAATTGCAAGGGCTAAATTTGCTCCTTTTTTCATTGTAGCAGGGAAGATTGAGGAGGAAACCTGGTACAGGTGTACAAAAGCATAAGGGAATGGAGAGGATGAACAGACAGCAGCTGTTTCCCTTACTCGAAGGGTCAAAAACAAAGGGATACATACTTATAGTGAAAGGCAGGGCATTGAGAGAGGATTTGTGAGTCTGTTTTGAACTGAGAGGGTGGCACAGACATAGAATATAAAATTCCTACAGTGTGGAAATAGGCTCTTTGGCCCAACACATCCACACTGACCCTCCAAGGAATAGCCCACACAAACACGTTCCTCCTATATTTACCCCTGACCTACACATCCCTGAACACAATGGGCAATTAAGCACGGCCAATTCCCCTAATCTGCACATATTTGGATTGTGGGAGGAAACCGGAGTACCTGGGGAGAATGTGCAAAATCCATCAGGCAGTCACCCGAAGCTGGAATCACTCCTGGGTCCCCGCACTCGAAGGCAGGAGTTCTAACCACTGAGCCACCGTTCTGCTCCAGGTGACATGTGGCTGGAGTGCACTCCCTCAGTGGGTGATTGAGCAGATAATCTCACAAACGTTTCAAAAAGCATTTGGATATACACTTGGTGATGCAGGCTCACATTTTCATTCAATGATTCTATGTGGTGGCAGCCATGAACACTGATATATTCTGAAGCAATAGCTAATGGCAGTTCCTGATTTGTTCCATTGACTGTACTCAGTGAGTGAGCCTCCAGTGAAGTGCTGGTGTTATCTGCCACTTTCTATTTAAGGGTTTCGGGTTTCCTTGCGTTGGTCATGTAAATTCCTCTGTCGATGATGTCATTTCCGGCCCTATTCGTCAGAGGGTGGGAGATGGCATCAAAATTGATGTGTTTATTGATGGAGTTGCAATGCCATGTTTCTCGGAATTCTTGTGCTCGTCTCTGTTTGGCCTGTCCTAGAATGAATATACAGACCGAGTCAAAGTGGAGTATTTCCTCATCAGTACGTAAGAAATTAGTGTTGGGATCATGTATTTTGTGGCGAGTTGATGTTCATATATCCTGGTGACTAGTTTTCTGCTTGTTTTCTGTTGTAGTGTTTGTTATAGTTCTTACAAGGCTTATTGTTCCTGGAGCAGAACAGACAAAGATGTGCTCAAAAGTATGAATAAACTGTCAGAGTGAAAAATAGCACTTTATTAGTTAGCATTATAGCATCAAAGATTTCTAATTTCAAGGTTGTAAGCAAAAGGTACGAGGAGTGAAATAAGGAAAAGTGTCTTTATTTAGAGAGTTGTTACAAATTGGACTTGACTGACTGGGAAAGTTGTGAATGAAGATTCAAAAGAGAACTGGATATATATTTGAAAATTATTAATTTAACGGGCAACAGAGAGACGGCTGGCGTATGGGAGGTGCTGGGAGACATTTTTGGAGCTGATGCATGCATAATGCCAATGACTTCCTCCTGTACTTTAAAGTTTTTTACTCTATCAAGTGTCACCTGTGAATAAACGCCAGTATCCAATTATTTCAAATTGTAAATGCTCGCAAATATCTGATTATTTGGTGCAGCATAAGTATTTAAAATGCAATTATTGCAAGGTCAGCTTCGTTATGAAGTCTAATGATTACTCAGAACATGAATATTTTACATGTTGTTTTCAATTACAAAAACAAATATATTATTGCTTTGGCACAAAACCCTTTGGAAAGCTTTGACATTTCACTGACACGATATTATGTTTGTTGTTTTTTTTTCACTATCCACATTTCATATTAAATACCATTCATTCTAAAAATTGGAAGTTTTCAAATTATTGTTCACTGAAATTTGATAACACAAATAATTTATTTAGTTTAATATTCACAGTTCATGTTAAATTATTGTCATTTTAAATTGCTGGCAAATAGCTGAAGATCGTACATTTCAGTGAGAAATTAAACTGATTGATTATATATAAATATTTAAGAACGCTAATTCTATTTGTATGTTCAATCTTCTGCTCACTCTGAACATAGAATTATCCAGAAACCAACCACTTTAAATATTGGAGTGACAAAACATTGCTTCGAATCCTGACATTGAATATCTAATTCTCATTAACACAAGAGTTATGTTCTTTCTTCGA
This sequence comes from Chiloscyllium punctatum, assembly GCF_047496795.1. Classification (NCBI taxonomy): domain Eukaryota; kingdom Metazoa; phylum Chordata; class Chondrichthyes; order Orectolobiformes; family Hemiscylliidae; genus Chiloscyllium; species Chiloscyllium punctatum. Next base: position 37,911,981 of record NC_092790.1, on the reverse strand, counting down.
TAAAATAAAGTGTACCTGCTTTATTTCTGAGTAAGAAAATCTTGATAGGAGTTATATTTTAGTTCCATAAATATAGAATCAACATAATTGATTTATGAGATTATCGTCCAGTTGAAGGATTATCGTCCTCATTTCATTGTTCTGGATTAGTGGTGCTGGAAGAGCACAGCCGTTCAGGCAGCATCCAACGAGCAGCGAAATCGACGTTTCGGGCAAAATCCCTTCATCAGGAATAAAGGCAGAGAGCCTGAAGCGTGGAGAGATAAGCTAGAGGAGGATGGGAGTGGGGAGAAAGTAGCATAGAGCAAAATGGGTGAGTGGGGGAGGGGATGAAAGTGAAAGGTCAGGGAGGAGAGGGTGGACTGGACAGGTGGAAAAGAAGATAGGCAGGTAGGACAAGGCCAGACAAGTCATGGGGACAGTGCTGAGCCGAAAGTTTGGAACTAGAGTGAGGTGGGGGTAGGGGAAATGAGGAAACTGTCGAAGTCCACATTGATGCCCTGGGGTTGAAGTGTTTCGAGGCGGAAGATGAGGCATTCTTCCTCCATGTCCTCGGCAGAGTGGGACGGGGAGTTGAAATGTTGGGCCACGGGGCAGTGTGGTTGATTGGTGCCGGTGTCCCAGAGATGTCCCCTAAAGCGTTCTGCTAGGAGGCGCCAAGTCTCCCCAATGTAGAGGAGACCTCATCGGGAGCAATGGATACAATAAATGATATTAGTGGATGTGCAGGTAAAACCTTGATGGATGTGGAAGGCTCCTTTAGGGCCTTGGATAGAGGTGAGGGAGGAGGTGTGGGCGCAGGTTTTACACTTCCTGCGGTGGCAGGGGAAGGTGCCAGGATGGGACGGTGGGTTGATTGGGGGCGTGGACCAGACCAGGTAGTCATGGAGGGAACGGTCTTTGCGGAAGACTGAAAGGAGTTGGGAGGGAAACCTGACAACCCTGGCCGACCCATTGTCTCAGCATGCTCCTGCCCCACTGAACTTATCTCTACCTATCTCGACACTGTCCTATCCCCCCTAGTCCAGGAACTCCCCACATACGTTTGAGACACTACCCACGCCCTCCACCTCCTCCAAGACTTCCGTTTCCCCGGCCCCAAACGCCTCATCTTCATCATGGATATCCAATCCCTTTCCATCTCCATCCGCCATGACCATTGCCACCAAGCACTCCGTTTCTTCCTCTCCAGACATCCCCAACAGTACCCTTCCACTGACACTCTCATTCGTTTGGCCGAACTGGTCCTCACCCTTAACAATTTATCCTTCGAATCCTCCCACTTCCTCCAGACCAAAGGGGTAGCCATGGGCACACGTATGGGCCCCAGCAATGCCTGTCTTTATTGGCTATGTAGAACAGTTGATCTTCCGTAATTACACTGGCGACTCTCCCCATCTCTTCCTTCGCTACATTGATGACTGCATTGGCGCCACCTCATGCGACCGCGAGGAGGTTGAGCAATTCATCAACTTCACCAACACATTCCACCCTGACCTTAAATTTACCTGCACCATCTTTGACACCACCCACCCCTTCCTGGACCTCTCCATCTCCATTAGTGACGACCGACTTGACAATGACATTTTTTACAAACCCACCGACTCCCACAGCTACCTGGATTACACCTCTTCCCATCCTACCACTTGCAAAAATGCCATCCCGTATTCCCAATTCCTCCGCCTCCACCGTATCTGCTCCCAGGAGGACCAGTTCCACCACAGAACACAACAGATAGCCTCCTCCTTTAGGGACCACAATTTCCCTTCCAAAGTGGTTAAAGATCCCCTCCCACGCGTCTCGTCCACATTCTGCACCTCCGCCCTCAGACACCACCCCTCCAACTGTAACAAGGGCCAAACGCCCCTGGTGCTCATCTTCCACCCTACCAACCTTCGCATAAACCAAATCATCCGCCGACATCTCCGTAACATCCAAAAAGACCCCACCACCAGGATATATTTCCCTCCCAACTCCTTTCAGCCTTCCGCAAAGACCATTCCCTCCGTGACTATCTGGTCATGTCCATGCCCCCCTACAACCCACCCTCCCATCCAGGCACCTTCCCCTGCCACCGCAGGAAGTGTAAAACCTGCGCCCACACCTCCTCCCTCACCTCTATCCAAGGCCCTAAAGGAGCCTTCCACATTCTCCCCACTCCCATCCTCCTCTCGCTTATCTCTCCACGCTTCAGGCTCTCTGCCTTTATTCCTGATGAAGGGATTTTGCCCGGAACGTCGATTTCGCTGCTCGTTGGATGCTGCCTGAACTGCTGTTCTCTTCCAGCACCACTAATCCAGTACTCTTTTGCAGTGCCTTGTGTCTCTAAATCCATATCTACTAAATCTCACCTTCACATTCTCCAGTATCAAAATAAAATTGTACATCTCTGTGAATGATCAGAGTTACTACATGGATCACACAGTCGAACTGATGTGAAGTACCCAGCAGCAAACGGCAATCCAAATTCACATTAATAACTGAACTTGGTGGATACTGTCTGGTCTAAGTAAACACACATATTATACTGGCTTTCAGGTGCCTGTAACAATGCACACCACAACTGGAGGCTTTGGCCTTACACCCCTCCAAAGCTTCCTGAACTCATACATATCACTCCCTCGCACATTCAACAATTTAAGGGGAATCCACAAGCCGGCTGAAACTGGAAACAAAATAGTGCAGCACTGTACAGGCCTTTTGGCCTTTGACGTTCTGTTGACTTTTTATCCATCAAGCCAGCGGATAAAGGGGGCGCAGTGGTAGTCTGGCGCACTGACCTCTACACTGCTGAAGCCAAACACCAACTTGAGGACATCTCTTCCTACTGCCCCCTCGACCATGACCCCACCCCATCACCAAACCATCATCTTCCAGACCATACAGAAACTCATCACCTCAGGAGATCCCCCACCCACAGCTTCCCCCAGCGAGAAGGGGACATGAAAAGCCCTTGATTGGTGGCATTAGGGAAAACCCTAAGGCTTTCTATAGGTATGTCAGGAATAAAAGGATGACTAGGGTAGGTATCGGTCCAGTCAAGGATAGGAGTGGGACGTTGTGCGTGGAGGCAGAGGAGATTGGAGAGACACTAAATCAATACTTTTCGTCAGTATTCACTCAGGAACAGGACGTTGTTGCTGATGTGAATATTGAGTCACAAGTGATTAGAATAGATTGCTTTGAGGTATGTAAGGAAGAGCTCCGGGGAATACTGGAAAGGGTGAAAATAGATATGTGCCCTGGGCCTGATACCATTTATCCTAGGATCCTCTGGGAAGCTAGGGAGGAGATAGCGGAGCTATTGGCCTTGATTTTTATGTCGTTGTTGTCTACAGGAACAGTGCCAGAAGACTGGAGGATAGCGAATGTGGTCCCCTTGTTCAAGAAGGGGAGTAGGGACAGCCCTAGTAACTATAGGCCAGAGAGTCTCAATTCTGTTGTGGGCAAAGTCTTATAGAGAATTGTAAGGGATAGTATTTATGAACATCTGGAGAGGAATAATGTGATCAAGGATAGTCAGCATGGTTTTGTGAAGGGCAGGTCGTGCCTAACAAACCTTATTGAGTTCTTTGAGTAGGTGACTAAGGAAGGGGACGAGGGTAAAGCAGTAGATGTATTGTATATGGATTTTAGCAAGGCGTTCGATAAGGTACCCCATGGTAGGCTACTGCAAAAATTACGGAGGTATGGCATTGAGGGTGCATTAGAGGTTTGGATTACGAATTGTCTGGCTGGAAGGAGACAGAGGGTAGTAGTTGATGGTTAAGGTTCATCTTGGAGTGCAGTTACTAGCGGTGTTCCACAAGGATCTGTTTTGGGACTATTGCTGTTTGTCAATTTTATAAATGACCTGGAGGAGATGCTTGAAGGCTGGGTGAGCAAGTTTGCGGATGATACGAAAGTGGGTGGAGTGGTGGACAGCGAAGAAGGATGTGGCAGGTTACAGCGGGATATAGATAAGTCGCAGAGCTGGGCAGAAAGGTGGCAAATGGAGTTCAATATAGGTAAGTGTGAAGTCATTCACTTTGGTAGGAGTAACAAGAAGATGGATTACTGGGCTAATGGTAGGCTACTTGGTAGTGTGGATGATCAGAGGGATCTTGGTGTCCATGTACACAGATCTCTGAAAGTTGCCACCCAGGTAAATAGTGCTGTGAAGAAGGCATATGGCGTACTGGGCTTTATTGGTAGAGGAATTGAGTTCCGGAGTCCTGAGGTCATGTTGCAGTTGTATAAGACTCTGTTGCGGCCTTATCTGGAGTATTGTGTACGGTTTTGGTCGCCATACTAAAGGAAGGATGTGCAGACACTGGAACGGGTGCAGAGGAGGTTTACCAGGATGTTGCCTGGCATGGTAGGAAGATCGTATGAGGAAAGGCTGAGGCTCTTGGGGCTGTTATCACTGGAGAAAAGAAGGTTTAGGGGAGACTTGATAGAAGTGTACAAGATGATTAGGGGCTTAGATATGGTTGACAGTGAGAACCTTTTTCCGTGTATGGAGTCAGCTGTTACTAGGGGACACAGCTTTAAATTAAGGGGAGGTTGGTATCGGACAGATGTTAGGGGTAGATTCTTTACTCAGCGGGTTGTGAGTTCATGGAATGCCCTGCCAGTATCACTGGTGGACTCTCCCTCTTTATGGTCATTCAAGCGGGCATTGGATAAGCATATGGATGTTATTGGGCTAGTGTAGGTAAGGTAGGCTTCGGTCGGCGCAACATCGAGGGCCAAAGGGCCTGTACTGCGCTGTATTTTTCTATGTTCTATGTTCTATGTACTCTAAGATCATACTAACCTACATACCTTTCATTATACTATCATTCATGTGCCTATCCAATTAAATATCCCTCATATAGCACATTTTACGACAGCTGTTGGCTGTTCATTGCACAGACCCACCACTCTCTGTGTAAAGAGCCTACCTCTGACATCTCCCCTAAACCTTCCTCCAATTACCTTAAAATCATAACCCCTCGAGGTAGCCATTTCCACCCTCGGAGAGAGTCTCTGGCTATCCACTCTATCTATGCCTCTCATCATCTTGTACACCACTGTCAAGTCACGTTTCGTTCTTCTTCGTTCCAATGAGGAAAACACCCCAGCTCCCTCAAATTTTCTTTGCAAGACATGCCCTCCAGTCCAGACAGCATCTTGATAAATTTGCTCAGCACTCTCATCAAAGTTTCCACATCTTTCTTACAATGAGGCAACCAGAACTGATCACAATATTCTACGTGTGGTCTCACCAGGGCTCCATATAGTTGACGCAGAACCTTCCAGTTCTTCAACTCAATCCCTCGGCTAATGAACACATCAAACACCTTCTTAACCACCTTATGAACCTGTGTAGAAACATTGTGGGAGCTACGCCATGGACCATTTGATACCCCGTTCCTCCACAATGTAAGAGTCCTGCCTCTAACCCTGTATTCTGCATTCAACTTCGACCTTCCAAAATGAATCACATCCCACTTTTCCATATTGAACAACAAATGCCACTAAGCAGTTGAGTCCTGCATCCTGTCAATGTCCTGTTGCAAACTACCACAGCCCTCTACACTATCCATAATTCCACCAACCGGTGTTACATCATGAAACTTACTAACCTACCCTTGCACTTCGTCATCCAAGCCATTTATTAAAATCAGAAACAGCAGAGGTCCCAGAACCGATCCTTACGTAACACCACTGCTCACCTAATTCCACACTGAAGACTTCCCATTTACCACCACCCTCTGTCTTCTATAGGCTAGCCAATTCTGTATCCAGACTGATAGGTCACCCTGTATGCCATGCCTCCTTACTTTCTGAATGAAACTACCACGGGGAAGCTTATCAAACACCTTGTAAAAATCCATGCACTCCACATTCACTGCTCTGCCTCCTTCAGTGTGTTTAATCCCATCCTCAAAGAATCCAATAAGAGTTGTGAGGTATGACCTGCCCCTCACAAAGTCATGCTGACTGTTTCTAATCAAACTCTGATTTTTCAGAATCCTCTCCAATACTTTGGCCAATACTGATGTAAGGCTGACTGGTCTGTCATTCTCAGGACAATCCCTGTTCCCTTGCCTGGACAAGGGACTAACATTTGCCACACTCCAATCAACCGACGCTACTCAAATGGAGAGTGAAGACGCAAAGACATTGGCCAAAAGCACAGAAATCTCTTTCCTCTCTTCCTGTAGTAACTTAGGGTGTTTCCCGTCTGGCCGAGGGATTTATCTATCCTTATGTTTGTACTTCAATAAGTCTGTATTTCACCTCAACTTGTTTACTCCCTGTCGAACCAACTGATTGACTGCTTTCCATTTCAGGTCTCTGTAAAGTGCTGCCTTCCTGAGCAAGTGTGGTTCTCAATATCCTGTGTATTATGGAATGGCACACATGGGAAGGCACAAATGCCTTTCTCATGAGGGGGGGTGCCAAAACTTTGACTCTGCTGCTCCTCAGATGATGCCTGAATAGTTTTGCTTTGCCAGTGCCACACTTTTCGACTCTGACCACCAGGATCTGCAGTCCTCACGTTCTCCATTACTGAGGGCTGTCCTCTCTACACACTGAGCAGGCAATTAATCAGCGGAAACCCGTTGTAGTTAGAGCTGACTGTTCAGTTCTGAAAAGCTGCATTTGATGAACACTTTTACTAAAAACGAAATTACAATTCAACAAATATTCATTCAGTCCCAGATTTACAGAGATGGTTCATGAATTAGGCAGCTTGATAACCAACAGTGAATGACTGAAGAACTCCGAGATACAGAGTATTCCAGGTAATATATTCCAGGTTGGATGTGCTTTACCTTAATGCTGGGAATATTATCAGACAGACAGATATGACAAGGAAACGAGATGACATGTGGAAGTGGGTCATTTTTACCATTACAGAGATGTGCTTGAGGGAGGTCATGGCTGACAACTCAATATTCTGTGGTAACAGAACTATAGTCAGGGCAGGAGAGAGGGTAAAAGAGGAGGTGGTGTTGGCTTATAAATTATGGATTTAGTTACTGGCTTAAGAAGGGACGATATCTTGAAAGGATCATCTAATGCGGTTTGGTGGTTAAAGCTCAGTGTCAAAACCATGACAGAAACACTGCTTGGGATATATTGTAGAACCCCAGATAAAGGAAAGTACGGGAGCAGGTATATAATCAAGTTATTGAGGTGTGTAAAAACAGTAATAGGATGACTATATTCAGGCATTTCAATTCCAAACATTCATTATGGTAGTGATAACTTCTTAAGAGGGAGCAGGTGCTTAGAAATTTATTCCAGAGAACTTCTTATATCAACATAGAGCAGATACAACAATGGGCAGTGCAGCGCTAGGACTCACGTGGGTAACGAAGCCAGTCAGGTATTCCAGGCAGAAGTGGGAGAGCATTATAGAACCAGTGACTGTGATATCAAACATTTTGATTTGGCTAAGGATAAGACCCCAAAATGTTTGAATCATAAAAGCTTTTTGGATTGGGTAGACAGATTTTATGAAAAAAAATGACAGAATCCTGCCAAAGTGAAGTTGATTCTGGGTGAAACTATAACAGAACAAGTTGGGGCGGGGGTTGGGGGATCATTTGATTAAAATTGAATTGATGACAGTGTCGGCCCAGCATGTTACACCGAAGATAAGATTTAGGAAAACAAGCCCAGAGAACATCAGATGTCGACACAAATCCCGAACAGGATGAAAAAGGAATGAGAAGCTTAAAGCAGGTTCCAAGTGAGCAGGTCAATGAATGCCCTAAAAGAATACAGAAAGTGGAGGGCTAAACTTAAAAAGTCAGCGGAAGAGCAGGAGGAGGGGTGATAAAACATTAGTGGGTGAGATTAGCAAGAATTCAAAGTCATATTTTTGGTGTATTAAGGGGAAGACGCTAACGTGGGAAAGAATGGGAGTATTAGGGACTAAGGGGACAGTCTGTCCACAGAGATAGAGAATATGTTAACTACATCCTCCGAATCGATCTTGAGTTTGGAGAAGCTGTTACTGGATTCAGGGAGAGTGACCGTTTGACCCTTGAGCAAATTGACACAGGAGCTGAGGAAGAATTGGAAGTTTATGCAAGATAGAGTGGGCAAATCACCAGATTAAAGACCACCAAGTCTCACATCAATGAGAGGGAAACAATTGCAGAAAATTTGGCGGGCTGTTGAGGCTGGGTCATTAAATATCTTCAAGGCTGAGACAGACAGATTTTTATACAAGTGTTACGGGGAAATTGCAGAAAAGTGGAATAGGGAAATAACAAAATAAAAATAAACGAAGGAAACGCAGACTCATTTAGAGGACAGACATATTGTTGTCCCTTTGTCTAATGGTCATCTTTTCCAATAGCCCTGTATTCACAAGAACATCACCTCTCTCTCGACGGATTCAAGGAATTCATAAAAGCGATACTAATAGACAGAAAGTATGAGAGGACTGCACCAACACGGATTGTCTGTCGGGGTGAGGATTTGCATTGACACAGTCACCACTTCCAGAAGGAAGACCTCAGCAAGACACCCTCCAAGGCCAAGCGGAGACCTGCACTGGGGACCTGGTAGTCAGTGGCCAGATGTCAAGGAGTCCTGAAGGCCTAAACACTGCATCACTGTCGTGACTCCTTCCTTCGCTGGCCAAAACTATATGTGGAGAGGTAGAGAGACATGCCGTTGTAGCAGAGTAAGCAGTAAGGCTTTGACACGAGAGGCTTCGGACAGCTCCAGCTCAGCAAAATGGACAGGGAAACTGAAATAAAGTCCTTTTAACTTTATTGTTATAGCCGTCGAGATGGCAGTTAGGGCAGTCGCACGCTCCTCTTGTTTCATGTGGGAGCTCACGGAGATTTTCACCGTCGCTGATGACTATTCGTGTGGACTGTGCACCCAGCTTCTGCTCCTGGGAGACCGTGTTAGGGAGCTGGAGCTAGGCGGCACGGTGGCTCAGTGGTTAGCAGTGCTGCCTCACAATGCCAGCGACCAGGGTTCAAATCCTAGCTCGGGCAACTGTCTGTGTGGAGTTTGTGCATTGTGCCCGTATCTGCATTGCCTTCCTCTGGGTGATGCGGTTTCCTCCCACAGTTGAAAGATGTGCAGGTTAGGTGAATTGGTCGTACTACTTTGCCTGTAGTGTAGGGGAATGGGTCTGGGTGGGCTACTCTTTAGAAGCTCGGTGCGGACCTGTTGGGCTGAAGGTTATTTAGGATGAACTCAGGGTCATCTGAGATACTCAGAACTGCATAGATAAGTGCTTTAGTGTGGTGGCCACACCCAAGAGACAACCCTAGTTGTGTTTCTTTAATGACTGCAATATTCCAGTCAACGTTCATCGCCCTCGGTTCATAAGCTTTACCTATCAGTCCTGTTGTATTTAAATAAACACAATTTAATCCAAGAGGCGTTCCCTGCTTCCTGTCATATTCCAGGTAGAGAGTAGCTGTGCGACCACCAGGAATGGCAAAGGGAGTAGGCAGAGAGTGCAGGAATCCCCTGTGGCTATTCCTCTCCATAACATGTAGACCATTTTGGATTGTTGGGGGTGATGTCCGTTCAGGGGAAAGCAGCAATAGCTAGGCTGGTGGTATTGCCACTGGCTGAAGGGCTCAGCAGGAAAGGGTAAAGGTAAATAGGTCGTTAAAGATAGGAGGGTAGATTGTTAGAGGGACATTCGGAGATTCTGTGGCCACAAACCGGAATCCAGGATGGTGGGTTACCTCCCCGCTGCTCGGGTCCAGGATGTCTCCAAGTGGCTGCTGAACATTCTCAAGGGGTTGGGTGAGCATCCAGAAATCATTATGCACGTTGGCACAAATGATACCCGTTGAAATAGGGCCGAGGTCCTGGAGCGAGATTACAGAGAGCTCGGAGAAACATTGAAAAAAAAACCTTGACAGTGTTCATCTCCTTAGAGGGAGATTACCGTCCGAGACTTGCACTGGAAGGGACACCAATATCTTGGCTGTCAGTTATGCTCGTGTTACCAGGCTTGGTTTAAACTAGATCGGCAAGGTGTGGTATCCTCCAGAGCAGGGAGACAAGTGCGAGGCTGGATGGAGATAGAGTCATCAGAAATAGTAAATTTAGGCTGGAAAATGACAGAGAGAAATGCCTTTTGGATTAAATTGCACTATTTCAATACAGGTAAGGCCAATGAACTCAGGGCGTGGATAGGTAGGTGGGACTGGTATATTATAACCATTACACAAACATGGCTAAGTGATGGATAGGACTGACAGCTTAATGTGCCAGGATACAGTTGTTTTAGGTGAGACAAAGATGTTGGAAGGAGGGGAGTGGAGTTGCATTTCTGATTAAGGGGAGTACCACAGCAGAAATCAGAGATAAAATAACTGATGAATCACCCAGTGAGGCTTTGTAGGTGGAGTTAAGAAATAGGAAGGTGTTCGTGAGGTGATTGGGGATGTGCTATAGGCCCCCACATATTCAACAGAAATTAGAGTAATAAATATGCAGGGAGAGAGGGGACACCTGCAAGAGCAATAGGGTTTTCATAATAGGGGCTTTTATGTTTTCGAATACAGACTGGAATGGCCAGAGCGTTAAGGGATTTGATGAGATAGAATCTGATAAAAGCTTCAGGAAAGTTTCCTCAAGCAATATACAGACAATTCTACTCGGGAAGGGGAAAAACACGAAATTTTCTTAGGAAATAGGGCAGGACAGGTGACTGAGTTAACAGTGGGGGAGCACTTTGTGACCATTAACCGCAGTTCTATTAATTTTCAAATAGTTATGGAGAGGGACAAAACTGGTCCACAGGTTCATGTTCGAACTTGGGGCGTGGCTCAGGTCCAGGCAGCTGGGATCAAGAGAATTCCTGGAGGTATATAAGAGATAATGGAGTTTGCGGCAGAAGGAAATCAGTAGGGTGAAAAGAGGACAAGAAAGAGCCTTGGCTGAGAAGATTAGGATGAATCCAAAATGGTACTTTAAATATATTTTTAAAAAATCAAAACAGGATAGAAAATAGGACCCCTCGAAGACCAATGTGGACAAGTATGTGTGGAACTATAAGTGATGGGTGAAGCCCTCAACGAATATTTCTACTCTATGTTTATCGTGGAAAAAGACATGTTGACTTGAGAACTTGAGGAAGTTAGTGGTGATATCTTAGAGCCAATCTATATCAGAGTTGAGGAGATTTTGGACGTACTAGAATGTTTGAAAATGGATAAATCTCATGGTCCTTACCCGATATATCCAAGAACACCTCAAGGGGCTCCAGATGAATTTGCGGGGACCCTGGCTTTTAATGTTTATCATCAGTAACCACAGGTAATGTCCCGGAAGACTGGAGGATAGCAAATGTTGTGCCCTTATTCAAGAAGAACTGAACAATAAAAAGCCTTGGAACTACAGATCAGTAGGTTTAACATCCGTGGTAGGTAAGTTACTTGAGAAGGTTCTGAGGGATAAGATGTACATGGATTTAGAAAGACAGGCTTTGATTAGGAATAGTAAGTGTGGCTTTGTGCGAGGAAGATTGTGCCTGACAATTCTCTTCAAGTAAGTGGAAGATGTCACCAGGAAGATTAAGTTGTGAGGGGCAGGAGATTTCAAAACATGTGGTGTTGGATTAGCACAGCAGGTCAGGCATATTCGATGGGCAGAAGAATCTATGTTTCGGACATAAGCCTTTAATCAGGAACATCCAAAACATCGATTCTCCTGTTCTGATGCTGCCTGACCTGCCGTGATTTCCAGTGCCACACTTTTCGACACTGATCTCCAGCATCTGCTGTGCTCAATTTCTCCATTGGCAGTAGATTCAGTCGATATGGATTTCAGTTACAGCAGAACAGAATGAGGCTTTTTAGCCCGTGGAGACTGACATACAATTACAGGAGGAGGCCAATAAGCCATCGGGCCTATAAAACTGTAACCAGATCATGCAACATCAGTATCCAGTTACACAGCAACAGGTTCAATCTATTCAGCTACTTGAAGTCTGTAACACAGGAAATGGAAGAGGTCACAAAGTGACTGGACTATGGGGTATACTGGAATAAAACTAGGCTACATAACCCCTCAGACCTGCACTTCCATTCAGTAAGTCAGGGCTGATTTGCACTCGGCCGCAATTTCTCGTTCATGCCCAATTTTTTGTAGCTGTCGACTCTCTGACGGGTCAAAACCCATTGACACCCACTCACACCCCCCCAAACATTTCAGTGATGTAGCCTCCCCTAACTGTCTGGCCCCAACCATCACTATTCCCTGAGAGAAGGAACTACTCCCCACACATATACCTTGGCCTATTGACATGGATAGAAAATATGAACACAGTGTAAAGTTACTGGCCCTGATATCACGGCAGTATTTGATTGAGCAAGATGTCAAGGAGGCTGAACAAAATTGAACTTGATGAGAATCAGTTGTAAACTCCCCACTGGTTGAATCATTCAGAGCACAATGGGGCTGGTGGACATCAATCCTCCCAGTCCCTGGATATCTCTGTGGGCAATCCTCAGGGTAGCTTCTTAGGCACAAACAACTTCAACTGCTTCATCAATGTCTTTCCCTCTTTCATGCAATCAGAGGTGGGGATATTGTTTGAAGATTATAAAATGTTGAGAACAATGGGTCGCCTCCGAAGGTACTGAAGAATCAAATCTGGGCAACATTCAAGCTTGTGCTGTTGATGTATAGGGAACATGAATTAAAGGCACTGCTGAACACTAAACATTTCCACGGTTAATAGAAAGAGGAACCCCTTCAGCAACTCTAGCTAGTTTCACAGTAATATAAGAAAGCCATTCAGCCCATCAGATCTATTGGATAACAAGAGGTGCAATGCGTTCACTCACTCCTGCCTATTACACAAGAAGACAATTTAAAATAAAAGCAGATGTTGGAATCCAAAATACACACGCAGGAAGCTGGAAGAACACAATAAGCAAGGCAGCATCAAGACTTTGAAACGTGTATGCCTTGAATATAACCCTTCGTCAGGACTGTGGATGGGAGTAAGGGGGTATAGATAAAGGAAGGAGGGGGCAGAGTGAGGGAGGAGGAGGCAGAGTGGCGAGGTGTGGATAAGTGGACACAGATAAAGGTATCAGCGAGTTGTTGATCGAAGGGCTGAATCCAGTTGGTAGCTGGACAAAAGGTGGCTCAGAGGAATGGACGGGAGGGGAGGGTTTGGGAAGGGAGTCAGGGGACTGGAATGGAGGTTATTTGAAATTAGTATTCAATGTTGAGTCCCCGGGATGCAGGCTGCACAGGTGACAGATGCGATCGTATTCCTCCAAATTATGGTTTGGTTCATTGTGGCAATGGAGGAGGCCAAGGATGGTCATGTCGGAAAGGCATTAGGAAAGAGAATTGAAATAGGAAGTGACTGGGAGATTTTCCATTTCACCTAACGACCCTACCTTTCAGCTCCCAACTGGATTCATCCCTCCCATCGCCCAACCAGGTTGCACCAACCACTTGTGTCCACATAGCCGTAACTGACCATCCCCCTGATCTCCCCACCCCAACCACTCCCATCCCTCTTTATCTGCAGCTAACCCTAACCCCCAACCCAGTTCTGAAGAACGGTTATACCTGAAATGTTGACTTTCCCAGCTCATGGTGCTGCCTGGCTTGCTGTGTTCTTCCAGCCTTCTGTTTGTCTCCTATAACCCAGGAAGATAGAGTCTAGTCTGCACAGCGTGCTGATAGGCAGGAACTAAGGGTTGCCCACTGAAGTCCTTGAACCTCTGCCCTCGGGCCAGGAGGAAGACATTCAGTTCCTCCAGACACTGACACATGAACAGAAGAGGCCATTCCGCCCATCCAAACTGTTAGACTGAAATTGGAGGATGTCATTGTTGCTGCAACACGACAAACCAATGAGCCATAGACTGCAAAGACAGACTGCTCCATTTTGTTCCTCCTGGCTCCATTGCTAATGGTACACACGTGCTATGTTAACGTGGTTTGCTGACCATGAGGAGGGAAAGTGAATGGTTTGTGCCAAGTCCCAAGGAGGCATCTTCCATCTCCGAGATGTTATGAACTAGGTTAGACTACTCCAAACACTTTTAAGCAGGCAGCCCAGAGCATACCTTTGCAATTTGTTTCGGTAAGTGTACAATGAAAATTACCGGAGGTAATTTAGCTAGGTTGACTACTAGATTTTGAAACAGACAAAAACTTTATTCATAAAATTACACAATGAAACACAAAGAATAGAATAAAAAATCACGTCAGAATTCAACCGATTCAGCTAGACTTAATTATGTTATTCCGAATACACACAACTGTCCCAATAAGCAAACTCGCAATAAAAACCAGTATAAATGGAAGACTAACTGCAAGGTTGAAGTTGAAGGTCAGAAAAGAGTGAGAGTTTCCACACAGCTCCCAGTTGAACTTCCCAGTTCAAGACTCAACTGAAAACTGCTCGGCTCAGCGAGTTCAGCTAAAATAGCTCACCACTCTCCGTTCATTATACTGGTCACTTATGAAGCATGGCCACTTTGGGCTGAAGACTCATCTATTTCCATATAGTTAAAGACCTCTGAAAGTACTTTTCATCTCTGTACCAAACCAGACTGATCGAAGGTTGGAGAAAGTGAGGAAGGGATTATGCCCGAAATGTCGATTCTCCTGCTCCTTGGATGCTGCCTGACCTGCTGCGCTTTTCCACCAACACACTTTTCAGCTCTGATTGGAGCTTGGCCCCGTTTTATTGTTCCTCTGAAAAAGAAAACCAAGGACAGAGTCTACTTGAGCCAAGGAACAGCTTTTAGACAAAAAGGGACTTGCTTTGTGACACATCTTTCCCCTCTTAAAAAAAATCAATGATAAAAGGTGGCTGCATTTTTAACCCTTCAGACCCAGTTCGTAGTCTTAAAACTGACAGATATACTGTACTAATTGTAAACATTCAAACATGCACAAACCCATACAAAACAAGGCTGCTGTATGCCCACCACCGAACACCTCCGTATCTCATTCTAGTCTCAGCAAGTCATCAGCTTTCACGTTTTCGCGACCTGCCACAAACATAATTGTCAGATCGAATGGCTGCAACAACAAGCTCCATCTAAACAGTCTGGCATTTTTGTCTTTAATTTTTTCCACAAATGTCAATGTGTTGTGATCAGTGTATGCGATTGTTTCAGATGCATTGCTGGTAATATAAACACAGTTATGGTGTAATGCCAACACCAAGTTTAATGTCTCTTTCTTCACTGTTGAACATTTCTGTTGATGTACGTTCGACTTCCCAGAAAAACACCCAATCGGTCTTTCTATTCCCTCATCATCCTCCTGCAAGAACACTGAACCAATACCCACATCACTGGCATCGATAGCCACCTTGAAAGACTTCGTGTAATCGAGAGTAGCTAATATTGGGGCAGTCTCTAACACAGGTTTTAGGCTGGAAAATGTCTTTTGACAGTCCTCTGTCCACTGAGAGTTCTTGCCCTTGACAATTCGATGAGTGGAGCAGCCACACCGCTTAAAGTTTGTCACAAGCTTTCAGTGCATTCCAGTCATTCCCAGGAACCGTACTATTACATATTTATTTTTGTCGACGGTGTGGAACATTCCCCAACTACTTTCGTTTTTGTATCTCATGGGGCCATTGGTCATGTCCAATAACGTGACCCAGAAACGTGGCTTGGCTTTCTCAAATTCACTTTTAGCTAGGTTTACCAACAAGCCTGCCTTCTGAAGTCAATCAAACATGTCCGATAAATGCTGTAAATGTTCCTTTCATGAGTGACTAAAAACTACCATGTGATCAATGTACACCACATAGTTGGGTAATCCGACAATGACTTCATTATCAGTCTCTGACCTCATTATCAGTCTCTGAAAGGTGGCTGGATCATTTTACGTATCAAATGCCACAACTTTCAACTGATACAATCCATTTAGTGTTACGAAAGCTGAAATTGTCTTTGCTCTCTCTGACAGAGGTCCTTGCCAGTAGCCTCTGAGCAAGTCCAACTTAGAAATGTAAGTAGCTTCTCCCACTTTTTCGACAAAGTTCTCCAAACAGGCAATAAGATATGCATCAGTCTTTGTAACAAAGTTGAGTTTGTGATGTTCCTCACATGTCCGCTGGGTAACATCTGGCTTTGGCGCCATGACTATACATGAGCTCCAAGCACAGTAACTAATTTCGATTATTCCATCTTGGAGCGTGTGCTCTATTTCCTTCTGAACCTGTGCCAACTTTAGAGGATAATGCCTTTAAGGATGTTATTTCATCAGAACAGCATCTCCTGTGTCTACATCATGCACAATTATGTTCTTACTTCCCAGGTTATTTCCACACATCTCTCCAAGATACCGTAACAACTCTTTCAGGTCACTATGATTTTCTTGTGGAAGGTAACTCAATAATTTATCCCAATTTTTGGCCACTTTCTCATTGTTCAATTTGATATTAGGAATGTCCAATTCAGAATCCTCTGAACGTGGGTCTTCCTTCTGTGCTGTAATCATTAATACCTTCTCCTCTTGCTATCCTTCCCTATCGAAATACCTGTTGAGCATATTCACATGACACACTCTGTGAGATTTCTTCCTTTCTGATGTCCGTAGGAAGTAGTTCATCTCATTCAATTTCTTCCCAAGTTGATAAGGGAGACTAAAATCTGCTTCTAAAGGCTCAACTGTTACTGGAAGAAACACCAATACCTTATTCCCAATTGCAAAATTGCGAATTTGTGATTTCTGATCCACTTCCTTTTTTCTTTGTATGCTGCAATACTTTTAACTGTTGTCTAGCTAACTCTCCAGCTCTACTTAATCGTTCCCTAAAATTTGGCACATTGTCTAAATGGGTGGTCTCTGAATTCTGCCTTATTGATTTCTCCTTAACCAATGTTAACGGTCCTTTTACTTCATGCCCAAAAATTAATTCAAATAGTTTGAATTTAGTCGATTCATTCCGTGCGTCTCTGATCACAAATAGTTCAAAAATAATTTCCTTATCGCAATCATCAGGATTCTCCTGACCATAAACCCTCAACATGGTTTTCACTGTTTGATGCCATCTCGCTCATGCGCACATTGATTCCGAATACTACGTAGCAGATTTGAATTGCTTTATTCCCAAGTTATCCATCACCTTCTTGAATAGTTCGGATGTGAGGTTTGATCTGTCTGGATCTCTATTGGTAGTCCGTACCTACGTAAAAAATAAGTATTTTTTTCTACAACTGTTTTAGCTGTGAAGCATAATGGGTCTGCTTCTGGAAATCTAGTCGACACACCCATTATTGTTAAGAAATACTTATTCCCACTTCGACTTTGCGATAGTGGACCTACACAATCTATCAAGACTCTTGTGAAAGGTTCCTCAAATGCTGGAATAGGTATTAAAGTTGCAGGTTTTATTACTGCGTGTGTGACATGTTTGAGACATTTGGCAATATTCACTACATCTTTGTGTACTCCAGGCCAGTGAAAATATCTTTGTATTTCAGCCTGTAATGTCCTCACCCCGAAATGATCTCATGTGCCACTCGCAGCACCTCCTTTCTATACCCAACAGACAAAACAATTTGATAAATTTCTGTGCACGTCTGATCTGCTTCAATGTGTGCTGATCTCCATATCTGCATTAAAACATCATTTGTTAAGTAATAACACACAGGAATGCATTCATTCTCTTTCTTGCTAAATATCTTTTGATATAACTTCTGTAACTCCACATCTTTCTGCTGTAATTCAATCAGCTTAGCAGAGCTAAAAATACTTTCATTTTTTCCAACTTGCTCCTTCTGTTTTCCACTTAACTGATCAAAAAGAAACGTTCGTATAACTCTACGTCAGCTTCGTTATCTGTGCCTTTATCCTGCTTAAACCTGTGCATCTGTGATCTTCTGGTGATGCAATCAGGGGAAATTCCTGGATAAACCTTCTCCAGGTCTTCAGTTGCCTGCATCTCCACTGGCTTTTCAACTAGAGTAGGCAGCACGCCTACCAGTGAAACAGCTATATTATTTGCAAGGACAAATTTTATTCCTAGAGCTGAGAGTTAGGGGTCTAGTACACCTACCGCACATGCTCCAATTTTCTCTGGACACTATCGCCTCACTTTACATAACTGAGCACTTTTTGCCTCACTATGAATTCCTGTTACCAGCACATTTTCTGGAAGTAGTCTCTCAAGAGTGCATAAAGCCTCACCCCTCAGCATTACAGACGGAAAACATCCTGTCTCAATTAATATTGAAACCTTCTTACCAATTACTCCTGGCCTAGGTGAATAAACTTTCATGTAAGTTTTGTTTGCAGATTTGGCACGTCCACTGATCATTTTGTACACTCTGAGGCAGTTGCCTACCTTCCCTTATGCTTTTTGTTACGAGTCCAACAAAACTTCCAGGCTTATTTGGTTATCCTACATCTGGTTTTCTCCCAGCCCATCAACACTGTGATTTTGTGTGGCCCTCTTTTTTACAATGAAAACACGACAGGTTTTTAACTTCTTTGTCCCCCTCAAGGTTTTCTTTATTACTGTGGTAAATGATCCTTATGATCTACACTGTGATCTACCTTTCCCTTTGCACATGAGGATATCTGTTTGCTCCAATTTCTGTCCCTCAGAGACCAGAACTGGTTCTGGAAGCCAAACCAAGTTTATGGACCAGTCAATAATCATCAGCCATTTCAGTAGCTCACCTTGCTGCTTACACTCTCTGCTCTTCCACCTGAGTTTGCACTACTTCAGGCAGTTTGAATTCCTCCAAGTGTTAACCTCTTTAAGGGCATCATATCTTTGCTTGAATTTTAAAGCTCTTATCCAACTATCGAAGTTAGTCTGTTTGATCCTTACAAACTCAGTGTAGGTTTCACCAGGATCCCTCATTAAATTCCTGAAAGGTTGCCTATGCAGACAAAATGTTTTTTTTAACCTCCTTATACTCCCAGATACCTCCTCTGATAGGGATGTGAATACCTCACCAGTCCTACCGACAAGTTTCGTTTGGATCAACAAAATCCACATAGCCTCTGGCCACTGCATTTGCTTAGCCAACTTTTCAAATGAGATGAAAAGGGTATTATATTCTTCTCATCAAATTGAGGGGATGCTTGAACATACTCAAACAAATTCTCATTAGGCTTCTGACTACCAGGGGCTTGCTCATGCCCACTCTCTTCCTAACTAAGCACACCCTCAGCCGTTATCTCCAGCCTTTTAAACTGACTTATCTTTTTAAATGTCAGTTTTTGTTCTTCAAATGTTCTCTCTTTCTCTCTCCCCTGTTGCTTTCTCTTTTGCCATTATTTCTTTTTACTCTCTGATATGCTGCTTTCTTTTTTCCCTCTCTTCTGCATTTTATCGAAAGTCAAATGTTTCATATTGGGTATTAGTTTGATTGGCTTGAGAAAACTTAGAATAGTAATGGCTAGTTCAGTAGCCAAACGTTTTCTGGGTGTGCATGCAGTGACTTTGGAAATTTTACGAAAAATGAATAAGACCAAGTTGCAAGAATTAGCAGAAAAGTTGGAATTGGAACTGACTGCTTCTGTGAGGAAAGGAGAGATAATTACAGCGGTATCTCGTCAATTAAACTTGCTGGAGAAACCAACAGAATCAGAGATGGCAAGAATTCAGTCGCAAATTAAACATCTTGAGCTAACGGTGAGAGGTAAGGAAAGGGCAGCCAAATTCCTTCACACTCTCCTCATGATACCATCACCGCAGGGATTAGTCTGGTGAAACTCCATTACACCGTCTCTCTGTAGCAAGGAGATCATTGATTATAAATGAAAGAAAATACTGTCTCAAGTATACTCCACAACTGCAGGACGGTGTCTTCACTCTTATTCTTTAATCATTTTGTAATGAACGATAATACTCAGTTGTTGTGCTGATTACTTGCTGAGTCATAGAGTTATAGAGATGCACAGCATGGAAACAGATCCTTCGGTCGGACCTATCCGTGCCGACCAGATATCTCAACCCAATGTAGTCCCACCTGCCAGTACCCGACTGCTCTGCATGAATTCTGTTAGTGTCTCATGATCAAGGACATCGAGCTCCTTTTCACCAAGAGCACTTCCCATCATCTCGCCTTCTCATAAATACAAAATGAGAAGGATGGCATTTTTTGCCAATCATTTATTTGCCTTATGAAGCAAAGTCACACCAATAACATCACTGTTGCCATTCGAGTTGAATGGAGACACTGAGGAGGCGATGATCTAGCTGTATTATCTCCGAATATTAATCCAGGGAATCAGGTATTGACCCAGACACTGGATCCGAATCCCACAACGCAAATGTTGGAAATTAAATTCAATAAAATATCAGGAATTAAGAATCAAATGAAACAATGAAACCAATGTCGATTGTCCTACCTTGCACCGTCATGCCTTTCAGGAAAGGAAATCTACCATCTTCAGCTGGTCGGGCTTACATGTCACTCCACAGAAATATGGTTAACTCTCAGTTGCAGTTTGAAATAGCCAAGCCAGCCACTAAGTTATATCAGTCACTTCAAAACCTCAAAGAAATGAATCCGCATGGATCTCAGCGCTGACTACATACAGCCCACAGACTGCAGTGGGTCAGGAAGGAAGCTCACCAACACCTTCTCAAGGACAACGGGGAAAGGGAATTAAATACTGGGCCAGCATCCCATTACTGAATAAAAGACGATGATCACACTCAGGGAAGAGAGAACAACAGACATAAATAAATTTAAGGAGGGACTTTGACATATACCTTACACGGTCATGCTTATCAATAATATGGGAACAAGAAAAACATAAGCAATGTTTAATTTCAGTTGTTATTTCCATCAAAGCTGACCATCAACAATCCCTTTGTTTGTTTCTTTCTCTCTCTCTCTCTCTCTTTCCATCTATTCAACTCAATCCTTCTCCCCTTCATAACAGATGTCGGTGTCACCATCATCAATCACACTATTTCCCAACTGTGTTCAGTTCTGATGTATGAATCGAATTGCCAATTCTATTTTTCTCTCGACCCGAGGGGGCTGCCAAATCTGTTCAGTCTGTCTGGCACTTTCTCGTTCTTTATTGTTTCTGATCTGTTGCATCATTCTTTGTTTTATATAACCTTTAATTATGTTATTATTTGGAATGTCTGCATCGCTGACAATGGGCAGCATTTGTTGACCTAACCAAATGTCATTTACTGCGAGGTCATTCTTTCAGGCAGTTCAGAACCAAGCACATTGCTGCGGGTCTCACATCTATCTTAAGCCAGACCAGAGAGTAACGCAAGATCTAATTACCAAAGGAGATCAGTGAAATAGATAAACGTAAATGCTGGAGATGTAATGGTTGTTATTAGTAAAACTTGCTTTTTTCCAAATTCCTGTCTTGTGTATTTACTTTCTGACATCGTCTGCGGTAGGATGTGGAACAGTGTCTTTCTGTGTAATAACCTGTGCATCTGAATTACATTTCTTCCGACATTACTGCTCTGAGAGAGTGTTCCTGTCATTAAGTTATTTTAGAGACAAGGACAAATATGTGATCGAAATATTTGCAACTGAAAGAGTGCTTAGAAGAGAGGTGGAACCATAGAGTCTGAATTTTACTGAAGCATAGATAATGGATAATTAAGCGTCAGCATTGAAGCCAAAATGGTGACTGGGCATATAATCGAGCTGATAGTGCTTTGGTTTGATGATGGACAGAATACCGAGACATAAATGAATTCAGGGAAGAAAGATACTTCGGTATTGTGAACAGTCTTGTTCTCAGATGTTTGTGAGGGCGGTTCTGAAATTTGTGGGCAATTAATGGAATTTGCATTTGAAACTGAAGACAATAGTTTCTGACTTTGTCAAATACAGATAACAGAAATAGCACCGAAGTTCGCCATGGTCGAAGAGATTAATAAATGGATTGAGATGAAGAAACTTACCAGGAACACCAACAATAGCGAGGATAGGATAGAAACCCGCCTGGATAATCATCAGTGCAGCACATATCCGATCTAGTAATGTTGACCAAGACCAGGAAAAAAAGAAAAAACCCGCAGATAAACTCCTGTCCATTGTTGCAGCATTCCAGTCTAATGTTCTCAGATTCTGATCCATTAATGGATCATTCCAGACTATTCTCAGATGTTTAAATCTCCTTTTTATGTCTCTGCAGCTGTGTCCCTTTGAGCATTGGAGTTGATGCATCTGCTGCTACAATGGCATAAAACATTGCAAGAGGTCCCTTACTAATAGGAGACGGAAAACATCCAGTGACACAACTAGGATCCATGGAGACTGGCATCAATCACAGTCACTGAACAAACAGCCCCATTTAACCCTTTTCAGTATGGTTCCTTCAGTTCACAAAAACTACTGGACTGGATTGGATATTGGCACCACTAGCTATTGATCTCATCGCCCATGGATGATTCTGCTGCGTTGTCCATTTGCAATACTGTAACTGGCTGAACCACCCACCACCACCACCCTCAAAAACCACAATCTACATGCTGTTACCGGGCAGATCTCTCCTCGACTAGAACAGTCACGAGCAATATATTTACAGTAGATATATTTGCACTCCAATACATAGGAAATGTGAATTTGCCTGGGCATTCCTTTAATTGATCTAATAAGGCAATTTTGTATCTTCAACACTCAATGTGCTTCAGCATTTTTTTAATATAAACTCACAAACACCTTAACATACTTTATTAAGCAGAAATGTCTTCACTTTCGCCTCATGGTAGCATCATGTTTAGTCTGGTGGAACCCCTTTGGACTGAATCGCTGACAAGATCATTATTTATAAAGCTGATTCAACCTGTACACAATAACCCTAACAGTCTCTCAACAAAACAGAATCATTTGGAAAGATACATTTACTCTGGTACTTTAATCATTTTGCATGAAGAGCCACATATCATTTACTTCCTGCTGCGTAAAAACTCTGTTTGTGACTTATGACCAAACACATCCAGGTCTGTTTCAACAACAGCACTTCCCAACCTCTCACCATTTAATGAACATAAATGTGAATGATGATATTTGTTGTTCATATCTGAAATATTTTATATCTTGTGAAGAGCTATTGCACAAACACTGATCCTTCACTCCAGAAAATTATACTACTCTCTTCATTCTCTCGATTATCCAACTTTTAATACATTTGGTGTATTCCACCCCTACCTACCCATGGACTCTAACATGTCAAACATCTGCTGAAAATTTAAATACTTCATTCCCACTGGTTCTCAATTGTCGATGTCACAACGGACAATCTCCACAATATCCAGCAGGTTTATCAACGATCGAGATCATTTCCCCTTCCTGACTCTAGATTGACTCTACCGAATCATGCCATTATTTTCCAAGTGTCTAGTTGTCGCATTCCTCACAAAAGGTTCCAATGTTTTTTCTCACAGCTTACATCAAGCTAACCACTGTTTAGTTTGCTGTTTACTCTCTCCGTCCTTTTTTATATATTTAGGTTTACAAAAGCTGCTATCAAGTTTGGAGGATCCTTTCCAGAATCTAACCAGCTTCGAAAAATAATCAGTAATTTTTTCATGAGCTCTACTGCCACCTCCTCAATACTCGGGGATGTAGCTCATCAGATGCAGCAATATACCAACCTTAAATTCAATGAGATTTTGAAAGGCATACCTTTTTTTAATTCTAATTTCCTGCTGTTCCTCATTTACACCAGTCACTCTGTTCCTTTTTATTTCTGGAAGTTTCTTGCAGCATCTTCCTCAGGGAGATGGACACAGTATATTGCTCTCAGCAGACAAATGGGTTCTGTCAGAAAGTGAATATATCGGAGGATTGCACTCCGGTGATGATAGATATGTTACTCACTCCTGCCTGCAAAGTTCCAGAATTAATCCAGTTTAATTTATGGGGAGCATCAGCACAGTCCTGTCAGTGGTGTGAGGCTACACAGTAAACTGAAGGAGGGGACACAGCTCAGTGACCACCTCAATTTTGAAACAAACTGCTTTCGTACCTGACACCTGGTCCAGCTGAGACAAATGTCCCGGGAAATTCCAGGAAAGATAATGTACTGTCCTACACCTCCCTATTTATCGAGTTTTCCTTCCGTGGAGCCTCATCTCCATTTGTTTACCATGGACCCAGACACTCTGTAAATGCAGTGTATAGAGTGGGGTCACCAGACCCAGCAGCTGACAATACAAACCCGAGATAAGCATCCACAGAAACTCCACTGATTTTGCAATGACAGGAACAAATCAATTCCCCACACGGAACGTGCATGCGCTCAGTGTTGAAAACTATTTCCACTCCTGAGTTTCTCTTCCTGGCTGAGAAAGTCATTGCATCTCCGCACACTCCCACAGTAAGAGGTTCTCTCTCCAAAGAAGCAGTTGACAATGCAGCATTACCTTTCTCGACATCTCAGCAACTACAAGGGCACCACCAGAGAAGAGAGATAGAGGGAACCTAACTCACATTAAACAGGGACATATCTAAATGGATGCGATATTCAGGAATATGGGAAATGGGGAAATGTGAGAATAACTTGCCATTTTGTTTTCCTTTCAGTTTATCATCAGCAATCCCTTTGCTCACTTTTCATTTCTTTTCCTCTCTTTTTCTCGCCATTCCTCCATCCATTCAATTTACATCTAGCCCCCACCTTTCCCTCCAACCCACCCATCCATGATACCAGAATAAATAATATTATTTCCCTGTTTGCTTTCAGCTGTGAAGCAGGGTCGCTGGACTCAAACTGTTATCTGCATTTCTCCTGACAGAGGCTGCCATACCTGCTGAGATTCTCCAACAGTTTCAGACGCTGGAGAATTTTATTTTCGATCTCTAGCACCTACCGTTCCTTGGTTTATTTCACTGTTAATGCTGTTTTTTTCACGGGATGCCAGTATCATGGGCAAGGGCAGCATTTGTTGTCCATCACTAATTGTCCTTGACCACGCGGCCATTTTTCAAGACAAAATGGAGCCAAAAATGTTTCTGTGCCTCTGAAGTCACACTGAGTTCGGACTGGATAACAATGTTAAATTTCTTTACCAAAGACTATCAGCAAAATAATAAAAATATATCTTAACGGTTTCTGGCTTCCATGAGTGAAATTAGGTTTTATTCCAATTTTTGTCATTCGAATTTAAGCTCTGTTATCGGCTGTGGTAGGGCGTTAAACACTGCCTTGGATTCACAGCCCGTGCCTCTGAATTACCCGTATAGTTACGTGATCACTGTCGTGGTTCTGTTCGCCGAGCTGGGAATTTGTATTGCAGATGTTTCATCCCCTGTCTAGGTGACATCCTCAGTGCTTGGGAGCCTCCTGTGAGGCGCTTCTGTGATGTTTCCTCGGGCATTTCGAGTGATTTGTATCTGCCGCTTCCAGTTGTCAGTTCCAGCTGTCCATTGCAGTGGTCGGTATATTTGGTTCAAGTCAATGTGCCTATTGATTGAATCTGTGAATGAGTGTCATGCCTCTCGAAATTCCCTCGCTGTTCTCTGTTAGGCTTGTCCTATAATAGTAGTATTGTCCCAGTCGAACTCACGTTGCTTGTCATCTGCATGTGTGGCTACTAAGGATAGCTGGTCGTGTCGTTTCGTGGCTATTTGGTGTTCATGGATGCGTTTGTTAGCTGTCTTCCTGTTTGTTCTATGTAGTGTTTTGTGCAGTCTTTCCATGGGATTTTGGAAACTACATTGCTTTTGCTCATGTTCAGTATTGGTTCCTTCGTTCTGGTGAGTTGTTGTCTGAGAGTGGCTGTTGGTTTGTGTGCTGTTATGAGTCCTAGTGGTCGCAGTCGTCTGGCTGTCAGTTCGGAAATGCTCTTGATGTATGGTAGTGTGGCTAGTCCTTTGAGTCGTGGCATGTCTTCATTCCGTTGTCATTCCCTGAGGCATCTGTTGATGAATTTGCGCGGGTATCCATTTTTGGTGAATTCTTTGTACAAGTGTTCTTCTTCCTGTTTTTGCAGTTCTGGTATACTGAAGTGTGTTGTGGCCCTTTTTAACAGTGTCTTGATGTAACTTCTTTTGTGTTTGTTGGGGTGGTTGCTTTCGTAGAACAGGACTTGGTCTATGTGTGTGTCTTTCTTGTAAACCTTTGTTGTGAATTCTCCGTTCGGTGTTCTCTGTACCATCACGTCTAGGAATGGGAGTTGGTTGTCCTTTTCTTCCTCTCTAGTGAATCGGATTCCTGTGAGTGTGGCGTTGACGATCTGGTATGTGTTCTCTATTTCTGTGTTTTTAATGATTACAAAGGTGTCATCCCC
Source organism: Chiloscyllium punctatum (assembly GCF_047496795.1). Lineage (NCBI taxonomy): Eukaryota > Metazoa > Chordata > Chondrichthyes > Orectolobiformes > Hemiscylliidae > Chiloscyllium > Chiloscyllium punctatum. The sequence goes on along the minus strand of NC_092790.1, from coordinate 37,885,778 downwards.
ATATCTGACCCAGAGTTTGGATTGAATTTGCGGTAAGACTGTTTGTTCTAATCTTTGCATTACCGCTTCTGCTATGAGTCCAGAGATGGGTGAGTCTATGGGTGTGCCGTTGATTTGTTCATATATTTGGTTGTTGAATGTGAAGTGTGTTGTGAGGCACAGGTCCAGTAGTTTGAGTATGCCGTCTTTGTTGATAGGTTCCCCGTCCTGTTCGCTGTTATGTCAGTCCAGCAGGTTGGCTATTGTTTCTCTGGCTAGGGTTTGGTCGATAGAGGTGAACAGTGCCGTTACATCGAATGAGACCATCGTTTCTTCCTTGTCTATGTGTGTATTTCTGATGATGTCCAAGCATTCCTGTGTTGACTGTACAGAGTGACTGGATCCGCTGAACAGGTGTTTCAGTTTCTGCTGTAATTCTTCAGCCAGTTGGTGTGATGGTGTCCCTGGTAGTGATACTATTGGTCTGAGTGGGATGTTTGGTTTGGCAGTGCATAGAATCTGAGGGTGTTATTGCTTTCAGGTTTCATTCTCTGTAGGTCAAACCTGGTTATCTGTCCGTTTTTTTTGTAGGTTTCTCAGCGTCTTGTTTATCCTATTGGTGAGCTGCGGGGTGGGGTCAAACTCTACGCAATTTCATCCACAGATGCATTGGGGAAAGACAACGGAATGAAGACATGCCACGACCCAAAGGACTAGCCATACTACCATATATCAAGAACATTTCAGAACTGACAGCCAGACTACTGCGATCACTAGGAATAATAACAGCACACAAACCAACAGCCACTCTCAGACAACAACTCACCAGGACGATGGACCCGATACCCAGCATGAGCAAAACCAACGTAGTGTACAAAATCCCATGCAAGGACTGCACAAAACACTACATAGGACAAACAGGAAGACAGTGAACAATTGGCATCCATGAACACCAACTAGCCATGAAACGACACGACCTTAGTAGCCACACACGCAGATGACAAACAACATGATTTCGACTGGGACAACACTACTATTATAGGACAAGCCAAACAGAGAACAGCCAGGGAATTCCTGGAGGCATGGCACTCATCCACAGATTCAATCAATAAGCACATTGACCTGGACCCAATATACCGGCCACTGCAGTGGAGAGCTTGAACTGACAACCGGAAGAAGCAGATACAAATCACTATAAATGCCAGAGGAAACATCACAGAAGCGCTTCACAGGAGGCTTCCTGAGGATGTCACCTTGACAGGGGACGAAACGTCTGCAATACAAATTCCCAACTCGGTGAACACAACCACAACAACGAGCACCCGTGCTATAAATCTTCTCCCAAACATTGAAGCCCTTTGGACTCTACTACTCCGTCATGAACAAGCCACCATCTCTCTATTTCCTTTGTTTTCTTCAGTGTCTGCAACTCTCGCTGTGTCTTCCAGAAACGTTCTTTAGTTACTGCAGGTCTGCCTCGCTCCCCAGATAACCTGTTCATCCCTTAGAGCTCCCTCAATCACTGTAACACCCTCTGCTCTGTCTAATCCTCCTCTTTCCCACTTTCTGCCAGGCATAACGGCGATCCTGTAAGAGAACAGTGCGGAATGGGATGTTATAAATCTCAGCTGAGGCTTGAGGCCTACCATTACCTGGGAATCATAAAGGGAGAGAACCTGAGCGAGTGCAGCACAAAGCGGGAGACTATAAATCAGCAGGGAGGGTTAAGGCCGACTGGGACTTGGAGTTGGATAAAAAGCAGAGCAGGAGGCTCGAAATCAGCACCGAGTCACAGAGGGAGTGACCGTGTGAGGGAGCAACTTGGAGCAGGAGCTTGAGGCTGACTCCCACCTGGGAGAATATAAATCCGCACTGAGGATCGAGGCCTAGTTGTACCTGGGAGTCACAGAGACGGTGACCCTGTGAGGGAGCAGACTGGAGTGAAAGCTGGACGATTACAAGTCCGAGGAGACACATCACTGTGTGTGCACGTGTCCCTCCATTGTTCTGTGTGTGTGTGTGTATGCGTGTGTGTATGTATGCGTGTATGTCCCCTTCCCTCGCTGTGTGTGTGTAACTCTTCTCACTGTTTGTGTTTGTCCCTCCCTCACTGTGTGTGTTTGTCCCTTCCTCACTGTGCGTTTGTCCCTCCCTCACTGTGAGTGTGAGCGTGTCCCTCCCTCACTGTGTGTGTGTGGGAGTGTCCTTCCCTCACTGTGTGTGTGTGTTTGCGTGCGCATATGTCTGCATGTCTCCCTCCCCCAATTTGTGTGTGTGTCCCCTCACTGTGTGTGTGTGCCCCCTCTCACTTTCTGAGCACGTTTCACCCTCACTGTGTCTGCGTGTCTCAAGCTTGCTGTGTGTGTGTTCCTCTTGCTGTGAGTGTGTGAGGGTGTCCTCCCCTCGCTCTGTATGTGTGTGTATACATATCACTCACTTAGTGTGTGAGTGTGTCCCTCCCTCGCTATGTGTGTGTGTGTGTGTGTGTGTGTGTGTGTGTGTGTCCCTCCCTCGGTGTGTGTGTCACTCCCTCGGTGTGTGTGCGTTTCCCCCACTTGCAGTTTGCGTGTCCCTCCCTCGCTGTGTGTATGCGTGTCCCTCCCTCACTGTGTGTGTGCGTGTCCCTCCCTTGCTGTGTGTGTGCGTGTGTGTGTCTCCCTCCCTTGGTGTGTGTGTGTGCCCCTCCCTTGCTGTGTGTGCGTTTCCCCCACTTGTGGTGTGCGTGTCCCTCCCTCGCTGTGTGTGCGTGTCCCCCACTTGCGGTGTTTGTATCCCTCCCTCATTGTGTTTGTGTGTGTCCCTCCCTCGTTGTGTTATGTGTGTCCCTCCCTCTTTGTGTTATGCGTGTCCCTCCCCCGTTGTGTTTGTGTGTGTCCCTCCCTCGCTGTGTGTGCGTGTCCCTCCCTCGCTGTGACAAGCGTGTCTCTCCCTCACTGTGTGTGTGTGTCCCTCCCTCGCCATTTGTGTGCGCGTGTCCCTCCCTCGCTGTGTGTGTGCGTGTTGGTGTTTGTGTGTGTCCCTCCCTCACTGTGTATGCATGTTCATTCCTGGCTGTGTGTTCGTGTCACTCTCTCCCTGTGTGTTAGTCATTTTGTGCTTGTGCATGCGTGTGTCCCTCCCTCGCTGTGTGTGTGTGTGCGCGTGTTCCCCTCTTGCTGTGAGTATGTGTGTCCCTGTTGCAGTGTATGTGAGTGTGTGCGTGTGTGTGTATGTGTGCGTGTCCCTCCCTCGCTTTGTGTGTGTGTGCGTGTCCCTCCCTTGCTCTTTGTGTATATCCCCCTCACTATGTGTGCTCATCTCCCCTTGCTGTGTGAGTGCATGACCCCCTTGCTGTGTTTGAATTTGTCCCTCCATCACCGTGTCTGTGCATGTCCCTCCCTCGCTGGGTGTATGCATGTCCCTCCCTCGCTGGGTGTGCGCATGTCCCTCTTTTGCTCTGTGCGTGTGTTTGTGTTCGTGTGTGTCCCTCTCTCACTGTGTGTGCATGTCCATTCCTGGCTGTATTTTCGTGTCCCTCTCTCGCTGTGTGTGTCAGTCATTTAGTGCTTGCGCACGCGCGTGTCCCTCCCTGGCTGTGTGTTTGTGTGCGTGTCCCTCCCTCGCTTTGTGTGTGTGTCCCTTCCTTGCTCTTTGTGTATATCCCCCTCACTGTGTGTGCTCATCTCCCCTTGCTGTGTGAGTGCATGACCCCCTTGCTGTGTTTGCATTTGTCCCTCCATCGCCATGTCTGTGCATGTCCCTCTCACGCTGTGTGTGTGTATGTCCCTCACTCGCTGTTTGTGTGTGTGTCACTCCCTCGCGTTGTGTGTATATGTCTCTCTCTTGCTGTGCGTGTGCATGTCTCACCCTCGCTCTGTGTGTGTGCGTGCATGTCCCTCCCTCATTGTGTGTGTGCGTGTCCCCGCTCACTGTGTGTGTGTGTGTGTCCTTCCCTCGCTGTGTGTGTGTGCGTGTCCCTTGCTGTGTATGTGTCAGCGCCCCCGCCGTGTGTGTGTGTGTGTGTGTGTGTGTCCCTGTTGCTGTGCGTGTGTGAGTGCCTGTTCCCCCTTGCTGTGTGTGCGTCTCCCTCCCTCGCTGTGTGCGCGTGTCCCTCGTTTGCTGTGAGTATGTGTCCGACTTGATGTGTATGTGAGTGTCACTCCCTCACGGTGTGTCTTTGTGTCTGTCCCTCGCTGTTTGTCTGTGTGTATCTCCTTAACTGTTTGTATGTGTGCGTGTCCCTCCCTCGCTTTGTGTGTGTGTGTCCCTCCCTGACTGTGTGCGTGCATATCCCCACTTGCTGTGTGTGCATGTGTCCCTCTCTCGCCGTGTAAGTGCGAGTCCCCTCTCCCTGTGTGTGCGGGCTTCCTGTCAATTTCTGTACACATGCCCTGCCCCTCGCCGTGTCTGTGTGCTTGTCCCTCCTTCCGTGTGTGTGTGTGTGTGTGTGTGCGCGCGCGCACGCGCGCGTCCCTCCCATGCTATGTGTGTGCGTATCCTTCCCTTCCTCGCTCTGTGCTTGTGTGTGTTTGTGTGTGTTCCTCCCTCGCTGTGTGTGTGTCCTTCCCTCGCTGTGTGTGTGTCCCTCCCTCGCTGTGTGTGTGTGTCCCTCCCTCACTGTGTGTGTGCGCGTGTCCCTCTGTCGCTGTATGTGCATATCCCTCCCTCACTGTGTGTGTGCATGTCCCTGCCTTGCTGCGTGTCTCAGCAAGTCCCTCGCTCTCTGTGTGTTCCCTCTCTCGCTGTGTGTGTCGCTCGCTCGCTGTCTGCGTGTGTGTCTCTTGCTTGCTGTGTGTGTGTCCCTCCCTCGCTGTGTGTGCTCTCACTGTGTGTGTGTGTTTGTGTGTGTGTGTGTGTGCGCGCGCGCACCTGCGCGTCTCTCTCCCTTGCTGTGTGTGTGTTTCCCTTCCTCTAGTGTGTACGTGTCACACTCTCACATTATGTGTTTGTGTGTCCCCTCTTTGCTGCGTGTTCCTCACTCGCTGTGTGTGTGCATGTCCCTCCCTCACTCTGTGTGTGAGTGTGTGTCTCCCTCCCTTGCTGTGAATATGTGTCCCCCTCCTCGCTGTGTGTGTGCGCGCGCATGTCCCTCCCTCGCTGTGAGTGTGCGTGTACCCTCTCGCTGTGTGTGTGTGTTCCTCCTTCATTAAGTGTGTGTGTGTGTTCCTCCCTCATTAAGTGTGTGTGCGTGTCTCCTTCCCTCGCTGTGAGTGTGCGTGTCCCCCTCTCAGTGTGTGTGTCCCTCCTCACTGTGTGTGTGTGTGTGTGTGTATGTGTGTGTGTGTATGTGCGCGCGCGCGCGCATGTCCCTTCCCTCGCTGTGCGTGTTTCTGTTTGTGTGCTTGCGCATGCACATGTCCCTCCCTTGCTCTTTTGCTCTTTGTGTGTGTGTGTGTGTCTCTTGCGGTGAGTATGTGTGTCCCTCTTGCACCATATGTGCGTGTCCCACCCTCGCTTTGTGTGTTTGCGTCCCTCTTTCCCTCTTGCTGTGTGTGCGTGTATCACTCCCTAACTCTTTGTGTGTGTGTGTGTGTGCGTCCCGTGTGTTTGTGTGTGTGTGTGTGTGTGTGTGTGTGTCCCTCCATTGCACTTTGTGTATATACCCTCACTGTGTTTGCACTTGTCCCCTCACAGTGTGAGTGCATGTCCCCCTCACTGTGTGTGTGTGTCCCTCCCTCGCTGTGTCTATGCATGTCCCCTCTCGCTGTGTGTGCGTGCCCCCCTCAATTCCTATACACATGCCCTCCCCCTCGCCGTGTGTATGCTTGTCCCTCCTTCCGTGTGTGTGCGTGTCCCTCCCTTGCTCTGTGTGCATGTTCTTCCCTCGCTGTATTTGCGTGTCCCTCACTCGCTCTGAGTGTTTGTATGTGTATGTATGTATATGCGTGTGTGCACATGTCACTCCCTTGCTGTGTGTGTGTGTGTGTGTGCGTGTGTGTGTGTGCGTGTGTGTGTGTGGGTGTGTGTCTGTCCCTCTCTTGCTGTGTGTGTCTCTCGCTCGCTGCGTGTGTGTGTCCCTTCCTCGCTGTGTATGCATGTTCTTCTCTGTTTGTGTGTGTGTGTGTGTGTCCCTCCCTCGCTGTGTGTGTGTGTCCCTCCCTCGCAGTGTGCGTGTCACCCCTCGCTGTGTGTATCTGAGTCCCTTCCTTCGCTGTGTGTCTGCGGGTAGCCCCCTCACTGTGTGTGTTTGCGTGTCGCTCCCTCACTGTGCGTGTCCCACGCTCGCTGTGTGTGCATGTGTCCCTCCCTTGCTCTGTGTTTGTGTGTGTGTGTGTATATCTGTGCGTGTCCCTCCTTCGCTGTCTGTGTGTGTGTGTCCCTCCCTCGCTCTGTGTCTGCGGTTAAACCCCTCACTGTGGGCTTTTGCGTGTCGCTCCCTTGCTGTGTTATCCCATGTTCGCTGTGTGTGCACGTGTCCCTCCCCAGCTCTGTGTTTGTGCGTGTGTGTATCTGTGCGTGTCCCTTCCTCGCTTTCTGTGTGTGTTTCCGTCGTGTGTGTGTGTGCGCGCGCACGTGTGCATGTCCCTCCCTTGCTCCGTGTGTGTGTGTATGTGTGTGTGTGTGAGAGAGAGAGAGATTGTGTCTGTGTGTGTCCCTCCCTCGCTTTGTGTGTGTGTGTTCGTACCTTGTGTGTGCGTGTGTACATGTCCCTCCCTTCTCTGTGTGTTTGTGTGTGTGTCCCTCCCTCACTTTGCGTGTGTGTGTCCGTCCCTTACGTGTGTGCGCGTGTGTGCATGTCTCTCCATTGCTCTGTGTTTCTGTGTGTGTATGTATGTATGCGTGACCCTCCCTTGCTTTGTGTGTTCGTCCCTTGAGTGTGTGTATGTGTGTGTGTGTGTGTCCCTCACTGTGTGCGCGTGTCCAACCTTGCCGTGTCTGTCTGTGTCCCCTCTCGCTGTGTGTGTGTCCTTCTCTCGCTCTGTGTGTGTGTGTGTGTGTGTGTGTGTGTGTGTATGTATGTGTGTGTGTGTGTGTGTGTGTGTGTGTGCGTGCATGTCTCCCTCCGGCTGAGTTTGTGCGTCTCTCTCTCTCTCTCTCTCTCATTGTATGTTTCTGTGATTGTGTGCTTCCTCATGTGCGTGTCGCTCGCTCACTGTGTGCATGTCCCTCCCTAGCTGTCGATGTGTGTGTGTGTGTGTGTGTCCCTCCCTCGCTCTGTGTGTGTGTGTGTGTGTGTGTGTCTGTGTGTGTGTGTGTGTGTGTGTGTCTCCGTCGCTCTGTGTGTGTGTGTGTGTGTGTGTGTGTGTGTGTGTGTGTGTGTGTGTGTGTGTGGTCCCACCCTCGCTTTCTGTGTGTGTGGTCCCACCCTCGCTGTCTGTGTGTGCGTGTCCCTCCCTTGCTATGAGTGTGTGTGCGTATGTTCTTCCCTTGCTGTGTATGTGTGAGTTACCCCCTTGCTGTGTGTGTGTGTGTGTGTGTGTGTGTGTGTGTGTGTGTGTGTGTGTTTGTCTCTTGCTGTGCGTGTGTCTGTGTGGCCCTCCCTCACTGTATGTGCATGTGTCTCCCCCTTGCTGTTTGTGTGCGTGTCCCTCTCTTGGTCTGTGTGTGTGTGTGTGTGTGTGTGTTTGTGTTTGCGTGTGTCCATGTCCCTCCCTGGCTATGTTTGTGTGTGTGCGTGTCCCTCTCTCGCTGTGTGTCTGTGTTTGTGTGCTTGAGCATGAGCGTGTCCATCCCTCACTGTGTGTACGTGTCCCCTCTTGCTGTGAGTATGTGTGACCCTTTTACAGTGTATGTGAGTGTCCTTCCCTCGCTGTGTGTGTGTGTATGCGTGTCACTCCCACACTGTGTGTGTGTGTCACTCCCTTGCTCTGTGCGTGTGTTTGTGTTCGTGTGTGTCCCTCTCTCACTGTGTGTGCATGTCCATTCCTGGCTGTATTTTCGTGTCCCTCTCTCGCTGTGTGTGTCAGTCATTTAGTGCTTGCGCACGCGCGTGTCCCTCCCTGGCTGTGTGTTTGTGTGCGTGTCCCTCCCTCGCTTTGTGTGTGTGTCCCTTCCTTGCTCTTTGTGTATATCCCCCTCACTGTGTGTGCTCATCTCCCCTTGCTGTGTGAGTGCATGACCCCCTTGCTGTGTTTGCATTTGTCCCTCCATCGCCATGTCTGTGCATGTCCCTCTCACGCTGTGTGTGTGTATGTCCCTCACTCGCTGTTTGTGTGTGTGTCACTCCCTCGCGTTGTGTGTATATGTCTCTCTCTTGCTGTGCGTGTGCATGTCTCACCCTCGCTCTGTGTGTGTGCGTGCATGTCCCTCCCTCATTGTGTGTGTGCGTGTCCCCGCTCACTGTGTGTGTGTGTGTGTCCTTCCCTCGCTGTGTGTGTGTGCGTGTCCCTTGCTGTGTATGTGTCAGCGCCCCCGCCGTGTGTGTGTGTGTGTGTGTGTGTGTCCCTGTTGCTGTGCGTGTGTGAGTGCCTGTTCCCCCTTGCTGTGTGTGCGTCTCCCTCCCTCGCTGTGTGCGCGTGTCCCTCGTTTGCTGTGAGTATGTGTCCGACTTGATGTGTATGTGAGTGTCACTCCCTCACGGTGTGTCTTTGTGTCTGTCCCTCGCTGTTTGTCTGTGTGTATCTCCTTAACTGTTTGTATGTGTGCGTGTCCCTCCCTCGCTTTGTGTGTGTGTGTCCCTCCCTGACTGTGTGCGTGCATATCCCCACTTGCTGTGTGTGCATGTGTCCCTCTCTCGCCGTGTAAGTGCGAGTCCCCTCTCCCTGTGTGTGCGGGCTTCCTGTCAATTTCTGTACACATGCCCTGCCCCTCGCCGTGTCTGTGTGCTTGTCCCTCCTTCCGTGTGTGTGTGTGTGTGTGTGTGCGCGCGCGCACGCGCGCGTCCCTCCCATGCTATGTGTGTGCGTATCCTTCCCTTCCTCGCTCTGTGCTTGTGTGTGTTTGTGTGTGTTCCTCCCTCGCTGTGTGTGTGTCCTTCCCTCGCTGTGTGTGTGTCCCTCCCTCGCTGTGTGTGTGTGTCCCTCCCTCACTGTGTGTGTGCGCGTGTCCCTCTGTCGCTGTATGTGCATATCCCTCCCTCACTGTGTGTGTGCATGTCCCTGCCTTGCTGCGTGTCTCAGCAAGTCCCTCGCTCTCTGTGTGTTCCCTCTCTCGCTGTGTGTGTCGCTCGCTCGCTGTCTGCGTGTGTGTCTCTTGCTTGCTGTGTGTGTGTCCCTCCCTCGCTGTGTGTGCTCTCACTGTGTGTGTGTGTTTGTGTGTGTGTGTGTGTGCGCGCGCGCACCTGCGCGTCTCTCTCCCTTGCTGTGTGTGTGTTTCCCTTCCTCTAGTGTGTACGTGTCACACTCTCACATTATGTGTTTGTGTGTCCCCTCTTTGCTGCGTGTTCCTCACTCGCTGTGTGTGTGCATGTCCCTCCCTCACTCTGTGTGTGAGTGTGTGTCTCCCTCCCTTGCTGTGAATATGTGTCCCCCTCCTCGCTGTGTGTGTGCGCGCGCATGTCCCTCCCTCGCTGTGAGTGTGCGTGTACCCTCTCGCTGTGTGTGTGTGTTCCTCCTTCATTAAGTGTGTGTGTGTGTTCCTCCCTCATTAAGTGTGTGTGCGTGTCTCCTTCCCTCGCTGTGAGTGTGCGTGTCCCCCTCTCAGTGTGTGTGTCCCTCCTCACTGTGTGTGTGTGTGTGTGTGTATGTGTGTGTGTGTATGTGCGCGCGCGCGCGCATGTCCCTTCCCTCGCTGTGCGTGTTTCTGTTTGTGTGCTTGCGCATGCACATGTCCCTCCCTTGCTCTTTTGCTCTTTGTGTGTGTGTGTGTGTCTCTTGCGGTGAGTATGTGTGTCCCTCTTGCACCATATGTGCGTGTCCCACCCTCGCTTTGTGTGTTTGCGTCCCTCTTTCCCTCTTGCTGTGTGTGCGTGTATCACTCCCTAACTCTTTGTGTGTGTGTGTGTGTGCGTCCCGTGTGTTTGTGTGTGTGTGTGTGTGTGTGTGTGTGTCCCTCCATTGCACTTTGTGTATATACCCTCACTGTGTTTGCACTTGTCCCCTCACAGTGTGAGTGCATGTCCCCCTCACTGTGTGTGTGTGTCCCTCCCTCGCTGTGTCTATGCATGTCCCCTCTCGCTGTGTGTGCGTGCCCCCCTCAATTCCTATACACATGCCCTCCCCCTCGCCGTGTGTATGCTTGTCCCTCCTTCCGTGTGTGTGCGTGTCCCTCCCTTGCTCTGTGTGCATGTTCTTCCCTCGCTGTATTTGCGTGTCCCTCACTCGCTCTGAGTGTTTGTATGTGTATGTATGTATATGCGTGTGTGCACATGTCACTCCCTTGCTGTGTGTGTGTGTGTGTGTGCGTGTGTGTGTGTGCGTGTGTGTGTGTGGGTGTGTGTCTGTCCCTCTCTTGCTGTGTGTGTCTCTCGCTCGCTGCGTGTGTGTGTCCCTTCCTCGCTGTGTATGCATGTTCTTCTCTGTTTGTGTGTGTGTGTGTGTGTCCCTCCCTCGCTGTGTGTGTGTGTCCCTCCCTCGCAGTGTGCGTGTCACCCCTCGCTGTGTGTATCTGAGTCCCTTCCTTCGCTGTGTGTCTGCGGGTAGCCCCCTCACTGTGTGTGTTTGCGTGTCGCTCCCTCACTGTGCGTGTCCCACGCTCGCTGTGTGTGCATGTGTCCCTCCCTTGCTCTGTGTTTGTGTGTGTGTGTGTATATCTGTGCGTGTCCCTCCTTCGCTGTCTGTGTGTGTGTGTCCCTCCCTCGCTCTGTGTCTGCGGTTAAACCCCTCACTGTGGGCTTTTGCGTGTCGCTCCCTTGCTGTGTTATCCCATGTTCGCTGTGTGTGCACGTGTCCCTCCCCAGCTCTGTGTTTGTGCGTGTGTGTATCTGTGCGTGTCCCTTCCTCGCTTTCTGTGTGTGTTTCCGTCGTGTGTGTGTGTGCGCGCGCACGTGTGCATGTCCCTCCCTTGCTCCGTGTGTGTGTGTATGTGTGTGTGTGTGAGAGAGAGAGAGATTGTGTCTGTGTGTGTCCCTCCCTCGCTTTGTGTGTGTGTGTTCGTACCTTGTGTGTGCGTGTGTACATGTCCCTCCCTTCTCTGTGTGTTTGTGTGTGTGTCCCTCCCTCACTTTGCGTGTGTGTGTCCGTCCCTTACGTGTGTGCGCGTGTGTGCATGTCTCTCCATTGCTCTGTGTTTCTGTGTGTGTATGTATGTATGCGTGACCCTCCCTTGCTTTGTGTGTTCGTCCCTTGAGTGTGTGTATGTGTGTGTGTGTGTGTCCCTCACTGTGTGCGCGTGTCCAACCTTGCCGTGTCTGTCTGTGTCCCCTCTCGCTGTGTGTGTGTCCTTCTCTCGCTCTGTGTGTGTGTGTGTGTGTGTGTGTGTGTGTGTATGTATGTGTGTGTGTGTGTGTGTGTGTGTGTGTGCGTGCATGTCTCCCTCCGGCTGAGTTTGTGCGTCTCTCTCTCTCTCTCTCTCTCATTGTATGTTTCTGTGATTGTGTGCTTCCTCATGTGCGTGTCGCTCGCTCACTGTGTGCATGTCCCTCCCTAGCTGTCGATGTGTGTGTGTGTGTGTGTGTCCCTCCCTCGCTCTGTGTGTGTGTGTGTGTGTGTGTGTCTGTGTGTGTGTGTGTGTGTGTGTGTCTCCGTCGCTCTGTGTGTGTGTGTGTGTGTGTGTGTGTGTGTGTGTGTGTGTGTGTGTGTGTGTGTGTGGTCCCACCCTCGCTTTCTGTGTGTGTGGTCCCACCCTCGCTGTCTGTGTGTGCGTGTCCCTCCCTTGCTATGAGTGTGTGTGCGTATGTTCTTCCCTTGCTGTGTATGTGTGAGTTACACCCTTGCTGTGTGTGTGTGTGTGTGTGTGTGTGTGTGTGTGTGTGTGTGTGTTTGTCTCTTGCTGTGCGTGTGTCTGTGTGGCCCTCCCTCACTGTATGTGCATGTGTCTCCCCCTTGCTGTTTGTGTGCGTGTCCCTCTCTTGGTCTGTGTGTGTGTGTGTGTGTGTGTGTTTGTGTTTGCGTGTGTCCATGTCCCTCCCTGGCTATGTTTGTGTGTGTGCGTGTCCCTCTCTCGCTGTGTGTCTGTGTTTGTGTGCTTGAGCATGAGCGTGTCCATCCCTCACTGTGTGTACGTGTCCCCTCTTGCTGTGAGTATGTGTGACCCTTTTACAGTGTATGTGAGTGTCCTTCCCTCGCTGTGTGTGTGTGTATGCGTGTCACTCCCACACTGTGTGTGTGTGTCACTCCCTTGCTTGTACGTGTGTGTGTGCCTCTTGCTGTGTGTGCACGTGTCACTCCCACGTTCTTGTGAGTGTGTGTCCGTCCCTTGTATGTGTCCCTCCCTTGCTCTTTGTGCATATCCCCACCATTGTGTGTCCTCATCGCCCCTCGCTGTGTGAGTGCCTGTCCCCCCTTGCTGTGTGTGCGTGTGTCCCTCCCTCGCCATGTCTGTGCATGTCCCCTCTCGCTGTGTGTGTGTGCCCCCTCTCAATTTCTGTGCACATGCCCTCCCCCTCGCCGTGTGTCTGCTTGTCCTTCCTTCCCTGTGTGTGTGCGTGTCCCTCCCTTGCTGTTTATGTGCGTGTCTCTCTCGCTCTGTGTTTGTATATATCCCTCCCTCGCTGTGTGTGTGCATGTCCCTCCTTGGCTGTGTGTGTGCGTGTCCCTCCCTCACTATGTGTGTCCCCCTCTTGTTGTGAGTATGTGTGTCCCTCTTGCAGTATATATGAGTGTCTCTCCCATGCTGTGTGAGTGTGTGTTTGTGTGTCCCTCCCTCGCTGTGTGTGTTTGTGTATCACCCTCCATCGCTGTGTGTGTGCATGTCCTTCCCTCCCTCGCTGTGTGTGTGTCACTCTCTCACTGTGTGTGTGTACATTTCACTCCTTCGCTGTTTTGTGTATCCCTCGCTCGCTGTGTGCGTCTGTCCCTCCCTTGCTGTGTGCGTGTGTCTGTCTCTCGCTGTGTGTGCGTGTCCATCCTTCGCTGTGTATGTGCGTGTGTGTGTACGTCCCTCCCTCCCTTCGTGTGTGTGCATGTCCTTCCCTACCTCCGTGTGTGTGTGTGTGTGTGTGCGTTTCACTCCCTCGCTGTTTGTGTGTCCCTCGCTCGCTGTGTATGTGTGTGTGTCCCTCTCTCGCTGTGTGTGTGTGTCCCTCCATTGCTGTTTGTGTATCTCCCCCTCACTGTGTGTGCGCATCTCCCCTCGGTGTGTGAGTGCATGTCCCCCCTTGCTGTGTGCGTGTGTCCCTCCCTCGCTGTGCCTGTGCGTGTCCCTCCCTCACTATGTGTGCGTGCACCCTCTCAATTTCTATGCACATGCCCTCCCCCTCACCGTGTGTCTGCTTGTCCCTCCCTACCTTTGTGTGCGTGTGTGTGTGTGTGTTTGTGTGTGTGCATGGCCCTCCCTCGCTGCGTGTCTCAGCAAGTCCCTTTCTCGCTGTGTGTGTGTGTCTTCCTCGTTGTGTGTGTACGTGTCACATCCTCACAGTATGTGTTTGTGTGTTCCCCTTCACTGCGTGTCTCTCTCTCACTGTGTGTATGCATGTCCCTCCCTCGCTCTGTGTGTGTGTCTACGTGCATGTCCCTCCCTCTGTGTGTGTGTGTAAGTGCGTCTCCCTCCCATGCCGTGAGTGTGCATGTCCCCCTTGCTGTGTGTATGTATCCATCTTCCTGTGCGTGTGTGTGCATGGCCCTCCTTCGCTGCGTGTGCATGTGTCTCCCCTCGCTGTGTGTGTGTCCATCTGTCCACCTCTTGCTCTGTCTGTGTGTGTGTATGTGTGTGTGTGTGTGTGTGTGTGTGTCCCTCTAGATGTGTACGCGTGTGTGTGGCCTACACTCTTGTGTGTATGTGTTAGCCCCTCGCTGTGTTTGCGAGTATCCCTCTCTTGCTCTGTGTGTGTGTGTGTATGTGTGTGTGTCCCTCCATCGCTGTATGCACGTGTCCCTCCCTCGCTGTGTGTGAATATTTCTCTCTCGCTGCATGTGTCTGTGTTTGTGTGCTTGCGCATGTCCCTCCCTCACTCTGTGTGTGTCCCCCTCTTGCTGTGAGTATGTGTGTCTCTCTTACAGTGTATGTGAGTGTCTCTCCCTCGCTGTGTGTGTGCAAGTCCCTTCCTCGCTGTGTGTCTGTTTGTATCCCCTTAACTGTGTGTATTTGTGCATGTCCCACGCTCACTTTGTGTCATTTCCTCGCTCTTTGTGTGTGTGTGTGTGTGTGTGTGTGTGTGTGTGTGTGTCCCTCCATTGCTCTTTGTGTATATCTGTGTGTTTGCCTCTCCCTCGCTGTGTGAGTGCATGTCTCCCCTCGCGATGTGTGTGTCCCTCCCTTACAGTGTTTGTGCGTGTCCTCTCTCGTGTGTGCGTGTCCCCTCTCAATTTCTGTAAACATGCCCTACCCCTCGCAATGTGTGTTCTTGTCCCTCCTTCCCTGTGTGTGTGTCCCTCCCTTGCTGTGTATGAAGGTGTCCCTCTCTCGCTGTGTGTGCGTGTGCCTCCCACGCCGTGTGTGCATGTCCTTCACTCCCTCACTCTGTGTGTGTGTGTGTGCACGCGCGCGTATCCCTCCCTCGACATGTGTGTGTCCCTCGCTCGATGCATGTGTGTATGTGTCCCTCCCTCGCTGTGTGTGTGTGTGTGTGTGTGTGTGTGTGTGTGTGTATATGTGTGTCTATGTGTGGCACTCTCTCTCTGTGTTTCTGCGGGTAACCCTCTCACTGTGTGTGTGCGCATGTCCCTCCCTTGCTCTGTGTGTGTATATGCCTCCTCGCTGTGTGTGCGTGTCCTCCCTTGCTGTGTCTGTGTGTGTGTGTGTCCCTTCCTTCGCTCTGTGTGTGTGTGTGTGTGTGTGTCCCTTCCTTCGCTCTGTGTGTGTGTGTGTGTTCCTCCCTCGCTCTGTGTGTGTCTGTCCCTCGCTGTGTGTCTGCGGGTAGCCCCCTCACTGTGTGTGTTGGCGTATCGCTCCCTCGCTGTGTGTGTCCCTCCCGCATTGTGTGTGCACGTGTCCCACCCTTGCTCTGTGTTAATGTGTGTGTGTATATCTGTGCGTGTCTCTCCCTCGCTTTGTGTGTGTGTGTGTCTGTCCCTTGTATGTGCGTGTGTGCATGTCCCTCCCTTGCTCTGTGTGTGTATGTGTGCATGTCCATCCCTCGCTTTGCATGTGTGTGTCCATCCCTTGTGCGTGTCCCTCCCTTGCTCTGTGTTTCTGTGTGTATGTATGTGTGCGTGACCCTCCCTTGCTTTGTGTGTCCATGTGTCAGTCCCTTGTGTGTGTGTGTGTGTGTGTGTCCCCTTGCTGTGTGCGTGTGTCCCACCCTTGCCGTGTGTGTGTGTGCGCCCCTTCTTAATTTGTGTGCACATGCCCTCCCCCTCGGTGTGTGTGTGTGTGTTTGTGTGTGTGTGTGTGTGTGTGTGTCCCTTCCTTCGCTGTATATGTGTGTGTGCCCCTCCCTCGCTCTCTGTGTGTGTGTCCCTCGCTTGCTCTGTGTATGTCTGTCCCTCCCTCGCTCTGTGTGTGTGTGTGTGTGTGTCCCTCCCTCGATCTGTGTGTGTGTGTGTGTGTGTGTGTGTGTGTGTCCCTCCCTCGTTGTGTGTCTGTGGGTAACCCCCTCACTGGGTGTGTTTGCATATCGCTGCCTCGCTGTGTGTGCACGTGTCCCTCGTTTGCTCTGTGTGTGTGTGGATGTATCTGTGCATGTCCCTCCTTCGCTTTGCATGTGTGTCTGTCCCTTGTGTGCGTGTGTGCATGTCCCTCCCTCGCTTTGCGTGTGTGTGTCCGTCCCTTGTGTGAGTGTGTGCGCGTGTGCATGTGCCTCCCTTGCTGTGTGTGTATGTGTGTGTGACCCTCCCTCGCTTTGCATGTGTGTGTGTGTCCGTCCCTTATGTGTGTGACCTCCTTGCTGTGTGCGCGTGTCCCACCCTTGCCGTGTCTGTGTGTGCCCCCTCTCAATTTCTGTGCACATGCCCTCCCCCTCGACATGTGTGTGCTTGTCCCGACTTTGTGGTGTGTGCATGTCCCTCCCTCACTGTGTGTCTGCGTGTATTCCCCTCACCATAAGTGTGTGTATTTGTCCCTTCCTCGCTGTGTGTGCGTGTCTCTCCCTTGCTCTGTGTTTGTGTGTGTGTGTGTATGTGTCCCCATCCCTCGCTGTGTGTGTTTGGGTGTCCTTCCCTCGCTGTGTGTCTGCGTGTATACCCCTCACTGTGTGTGTGTGTGTGTGTGTGTGTGCGCGTCCCTCCCTCGCTGTGTGTGTGTCCCCGTCCCTCGCAGTGTGTGTGTCCCTCCCTCGCTGTATGTCTGCCTGTATTCCCCACACTGTGTGTTTGCGTGTCCCTCAATCGCTTTGCGTGTGTCCCTCCCTCGCTGTGCGTCTGCGTGTATCCCCTCATTGTGTATTTGCATGTCCCGCCCTCGCTCTGTGTGTGTGTGTATTTGTGCGTGTCCCTCCCTCGCTTTGTGTATGCGTGTCCCCTCTCAAATTCTGTGCACATGCACTCCCCCTCGCAGTGTGTGTGATTGTCCTCCTTCGCTGTATGTCCCTCCCTCGCTATGTGTGTGTGCGTGCCCCTCCCTCGCGGTGTGTGTGTGTGTGTGTGTTTTTGTGTGTGTATTTGTGCATGTCCCACCCTCGCTTTGCGTGTGTTTGCCCCCTCTCAACATGTCCACCCCCTCGCAGTGTGTGTGATTGTCCTCCTTCGCTGCGTGTCCCTCCCTCGCTGTGTGTGTGCATGCCGTTCCCTTGCTCTGTGTGTGCGTGCCCGACCCTCACTGTGTGTGCGTGTCCTTCCCTCGCTGTGTGTGTGTGTGTGTGTCCCACCCTCACTGTGTGCGTGCGTCCCTCCCTCGCTGTGTGCGTGTGTCCCTCCGTCGCTGTGTGTGTGCACGTCCTCCCCTCATGGTGTGTGTCCCTCCCTCGCTATGTGTGTGCGTGTCCCTCCCTCGTTGTGTGTGCATGTCCTCCCCTCACTATGTGTGCGTGTCCTTCCCTCGCTGTGTCTATGTGTGTGTACGTATGCATGTGCCCCCACTTCGCTGCGTGTGTCCGTGTCCCTCCCTCGCTGTGTGCGTGTCCCTCCCTCGCTTCACATGTGCGTGTCCCTCCCTCGCTTTGTGTGTGCGTGTCTCTCCCTCGCTTCGTGTGTGCGTGTCCCTCCCTTGCTTCGTGTGTGCATGTCCCTCCCTCACGATGTGAGTGCGTGTCCCCCTTGGGTGTGTGTGTGTGTGTGTTTGTGTGTGTCCCTTCCTCGCTGTGTGTGTCCCTCCTTCTATTTGCGGGTGGGTCTCCCTCCCTTGCTGTGTGTCTGCGTGTATACCCCTCACTGTGTGTGTGTGAGTGTGTGTGTGTGTGCACGTCCTTCCCTCGCTGTGTGTCTGCGTGTATCCCCCTCACTCTGTGTGTGTGCATGTCATTCCCTCGCTGTGCGTATGCGTGTATCCCCCTCACTGTGTGTGCATGTCCTTCCCTCGCTGTGTGTCTGCGGATATCTCCCTCACTCTATGTGTGTGTGTGTGTGCACGTCCTTCCCTCGCTGTGTGTCTGCGGGTATCTCCCTCACTGTTTGTGTCTGTGTGTGTGTGTGCATGTCCGTCCCTCGCTGTGTGTCTGCGTGTATCCACCTCACTGTGTGTGTGTGTGTGTGTGTACGTCCTTCCCTGGCTGTGTGTCTGCGTGTACCCCCTCACTGTGTGTGTGCATGTCCTTCCCTTGCTGTGTGTCTGTGGGTATCTCCCTCATTGTGTGTGTTTGAGTGTCGCTCCCTTGCTGTTTGTGTGTGTGTGTGTGTTTGTGTCCAATATTTGCACCATCAGTGGATTGGCCATCATAAATTGACTGTGGTATTCAGGAATGTGTGGTTGAAGTAAGTTCACCACGAGAAATGCAGGGTTTAATGTATAGGTAGAGGGGTGGGTCTGGGTAGGATGCTGTTCAGAGTTTTGGAATGGACTGGTTGAGCCGAATGGCCTGGTTGCACACTATGGCGATTCCATTCAGGTTATTGTCCAGCCCTATCAACCATCCCCGTCTCTTACACCTTACCTTATCCCCAATATTCTCCTTAACACTGTAATCTCCTCCAGACTCTAAAACACTCCTTGGTGATGTAACCTTCTCCAGTCCTTACAAAGATCGATATGTCTGTCACCTCTTCCTGCTTTTAGAACCCTCCCTATAACTATTACCATTTGGTACAGCACTCCCAATCATTGTTCCCTCTTGAATCTCCCATAAACATTTGTATCTCTGAAAACTCATCTGGACTGTCTCAATTTCCCTTTGACAGTTACATGCTGAGACCTGCTCTATATCAGTGAAGAAATTAAGTCTTGGCAACACTCACTGTTATAATCTCCCTCCAGCATGACGGCACCGAGGATCTGTAGAAGCTCTTTTCAACCCGACAGCCATCTCTGTGTCTGTAATCTCCTCCACTCCCCATAATACATTCACTCTGAGCTCCTCTGTTGTCCACTAAACACTCCCTAACACTATCTGTATCAGTGAAACCTTCACCAAAACACAATCTTCTCTATCGGTGTAAATCCCTACGCCAGTCCCTATCCCTCTCAGCTCCATCTAACAATACAACCCTCCATGTTTGTGTATTCACCTTCAGTCCCTACTCACCTCCCTATCTGTGTAACCTTCTCCATGCATTTTTGCTTCAGTGTCTTCAACTGTCCCTGTCAGTGTAACCTCTTCCAGGCGCGAAAACTCTCCTCTTTTTGACTTACTCAGACCTCACTATCTATAACCCACTCCTGTCTGAGAAACCTATCTCTGCAAATTGCTCCAACTCTTCAACTCTCCATAAGTTCGTGCAGCTCTTACATCCCTCCCTATCTACTAAATCTCTTCCAGTCCCTAAACACCAACAGTCTGTGGAGACCCGACCACCATCCCTATCAGTATAATCCTCTCAGGTCTCTGCAGTAATCCTGATCTGTCGAACTCACTCCATGCCTGTGCCTCTCCCAATCCAGTTCCCACAAAACCCACTATCTATTTAACACCCTCCTGTCACTATCAACCCCATGTCAATGTAAGCTCCTCCTGTGTCTCCACCATCTACCCATCTCCATAAACTTGTCCACCACTTACACCACTATCTGTTTAAACGTCACCCTCCCCTACAACTTGCTCCTGTTTGTGCTATGCTCCCTTATCTGTGAAACTGTCTCTGACCAAAATTGTTATCCCAGTCTCTGAAAAGAAATCCAGTTTCCACAGCCTCCATAACCCCCAGAACCTAAGCCTTCCTACATCTTCAGTCACGACTAATCTGCATATCTCTGTTTGTTCTTCTAGTCGATAAAAATATCTTTATCTCTGTAATCTGCTTAGCTCCCTAAAACAGTCCTTGTCTGTGATCCAGCCCTGGCCTACAAACATCCTTATCCCTGTAAACTTCTCCATCCCTCCCAACATTCCCATCTCCATGAACCCGTCAACCTTACAGCGCTCCACATCTCTGTAACCTCCTGTGGGTCTATGGTCCTCCCTCCCTGTGAAACCACCTCCAGTCCCCACATCCCTCCCAATCTGGGTCCTCTGCTCCAGATCAGACCATTGCTGTCTCTGTAAACACCTCCACTCCTGACAACTCTTCCCATTTGTGTAACCTCGTTCAGACCCCATACTCTCCAGCTTCCTGAATCCTCTTCCTGAATTGCAAACAAAACCACATGTTTCTGTAATATCCACCAGTGCTTACACCCTCCGCAACTCAGTAAACACTTGCAGTCCGAACAAAACACCTAAACTGTGAAACCTCTCATTTCCCTACAATCCTCCCTTCCTCCCTCCTCAAATACCTTCATCACCATGAAACCTCACAATTACTGAAGCCTCCTTTTGGTACTGCAAACCTCCTAATGTCTTCAAAATCCTCCTGTCCTGATATTCCTCTCTAGCTCTATAACCCTCACCACCTTTCAGTGTCCTTCTGGGGAACATGGCAGAGGAGGGAAGATTTGTAAAGTCTGAGCCATGTTACGGAGTTAGAATTCTGGGAATTACAGATTTTGTCGAATGTCTGTGGTGTGCAGATTATTGGTGAGGACTCTAAAGACAGGATTTATGACTACTTGGAAAACCATAGTTAAATTAGTCACAGTCAGTATGGGTTTGTGAGGGGTCAGGTCATACCTCACAAACCTTATTGAATTCTTTGAGGATATTGCAGAATATGTTAATGGCTCATTCAGAAAAGAAGGAAAATTGGGATACAGGGAAATCTGTCTGTCTGGATACAGGATTGGATGGCACAGAGAAGCCAGAGGGTGGCAGCAGATGGACAGTATTGAGCCTGGAGCTCAGTGACCAGTGGTGTTCTGTAACAATCAGCTCTGGGACTCTGCTCTCTGTGATTTTTGTAAATGACTTGGATGTGGATGTTGGAGAGTGGGTTAGTAAGTTTGCCAATAACATGAAGTTTGGTGGAGTGGTGGGGAATGTGGAGAGCTGTTGCAGGTTGCAATGGGACATTGACAAGATGCAGAGCTGGGCTGGAAGTGGCAGATGGAGTCCAATGTGGAAAATTGTGAAGTGATTCATTCTGGAAGGTCGAATTTGAATACAGAATAGAGCGTGAAAGGCAGAATACTTGGCATTGCGGAGGAACAGAGAGATCATGGGGTCTGTGTCCATAGATCCCTCAAAATCGCCACGCACGTTGGTAGGGTTGTTAAAAGGCTTACGTTGTATTGGCTCCCCTTTGAAGGGGATTGACTGTAAGAGCCGTGAGGTTTTACTGCATCTTTATAGCGTCCTGGTGAGACCACACTTGGAATATTGTGTTCAGTTCTGGTCCCCTGTTTACAGGAAGGCTGTGCACGTTTTAGAGAGTGTACGCAGGAGATTTACCAAGATGCTGCCTGTAATGGAGGGCAGTTCTTACGAAGAAAGGTTGAGGGAGCTAAGGGTTTTTTCATTGGAGAAGGGGGCGGGGCGACTTTGTGGCGGTGACAAGATGATAAGAGGCACAGAGTGAGTGAATAGTCAGAGACCTTTCCTCCTATGGCAGAAATGGCTATTACAAGGTGGCATAATTTTAAGGTGAATGGAGGATAGATAAGAGGATAGAGAATGGTAGGTGGTAGGAATGCACTGCCAATGGTGGGAGTAAAGATAGACACATTCGGGACTTTTAATAGACTCTTGGACAGACACATGGATAATATTAAAATGAAGGGTATATAGTTTACTTTGATCTTACAGTTGGATAAAAGTTTGGCATGAAATCATGGCCCAAAGGTCTTGGGCTGAACTGTTCTGTGTTATGTGTTCTGTCTGGTAAATTGGGTAATAAGCTCAGATCAGTGTAAAATGATATGGCATTCAGGAGGAGCTAGTGAACTGGATACAAAATTTGCTTGATGGTTATAGACAGAGGATGGTGGGAGACATGTTGTTTTTCTGATTGGAGACATGTGACCAGCGGTGGGTGGATCCCCTGTTGTTTGTCATTTGGATAAATGGTTTGGATGGGAATATTGGTTTCCTGGTAAGTAATTGTTTTGGGTGTCACTGAAATTGGTGGGAAAGTGGACAGTGAAGAAAGTTATCTATGATACAACAGGATGGACAGTACTGCTGGGATAGTGGGCTGAAGAATAGCAGATGGAGTTTAATTAGATAAAGGTGAGGTGTTTCATTTTGGTGAAACAAACCAGGGTGGGACGTGTACAGTTAATGTTCGGGCCCTGGGTAGTGTTTTCAGTCAGAGATCCAGTGACCCAGGTACACAGTTCTTTGAATGTGGTGTCACAGGTAGACAGGCTGATGAAGCAGGCATTTGGGACGGTTACCTTCATTGGGGAGAGCATTAAGAGTAAGAGTTGGGATGTCATGTTGTGACTGTAAAAGACATTGGTGGGGCCATCATTAAAACATTGTTGATCAGTGGGAAGAACTCATCTAGTTCACAATCCCCCTTTCGGGAAAGACATCAAATATTCTAACCTGGTCGGGCCGACATGTGACTCCAGACCCACAGCAATATGGCTGACTCTGAGCTACCCTCTGGGTAATTAGCAAAGGGGTCAAAGAATGTTGTTCCAGGCAGTGAAACCAAATTCCCAGGAATGAATACATAAATATACCTATGTTCCTCCGTACCTCTGCAAACCCCTCCAGATGCAGCAATCCGTCCTGGCTTTGTAACACCCTGACCACTCTCTGCAACACTCTCACTACCTCCAGCACCTTCACCTCTCCCTGTTCCTATCGTGTCAATGAACCCTGACCGTGGTTCCCCTTCCCACAGCCCTCCTCCTGCGAGCAGACCCATTGTAATCCAGTAACATTTACTCCTAAATCACTCTCTCACTTCAGGATTTTAAGTACTTTTTGGTGATCTTCTCAGCCTCATAATCAGTATGATCAATTTTGTCCTGAGTGAGGGATCAGTGGGAATTACTTGCTGAGGTTTTTACTGTTTCAATTGAATGTCCTTTTGTTGAGTATTTTGCATTGTCCCTTCAAATATTTTCCACTGTCCATTCACAGACACAAATTTCAGTCTGTTTAGCCCATTTACCTTAATCAGTTCTCCTCTCAAACTCATGGCGTTGGCTATTTTTGTTTCTAGTTCTGGCTTGTCCTTTCTGTGATTCACTTTAAAACTTTATATTTCTTTAAACCGCACTTTATCACAAGGATCTCTACAGGTGACATGACTCATTCACTAAGTTTCACTGCACAGTCGCTCTGCGATTGTGCAACTGTTAAGGGACATAACTGTCTTTTTCAAAGAAACACTGAAAAAACAATTAACCGAACTCCTCTTCCAATATCAATGTTGACCGTGTGATTGTCCCAGATTATACAAATATTGAAGTTTTCCAAAATTATCACAATGCCTTTGTTAAAAAATTCCAATGAGTTCCTGTGAAATGCAGTGATGAGCAATGAAATGCTGTTCGGTGGCTGAAACTGTTCTGCTGCTTGTGTCCTTGGCAAGTGGTAGCCAGAATGTACATTCAGACTGAATCTACTTCATGATCTGAGGTCAAATGATTTCTCTGTAATGCTTTTGTTATACATTGTTGTCAGCGTTGCCCATTTTGCCACAGTTTTCACGAGATTACGAACCACTGAATATTTTTGTTCTCCCTGTATCCATGTCTCCTTGGTGTCTAAATCTCTTTTATCTCTGTATCACAATTCCATCGACCTTATTGGAGAAACGTTGTCCATTAAAAAAAAAACATAATATTCTCTCTTCCACAATTTTCTGTCACAAACCTATTCACTGATGTACAATATTAATTAAACTCTGTGCCATCCTGTTCCTTTCTGCTTGTCTTCAGTCGCATTCCTATGCTCCTCCATTGCTTCAACTCTTCCCTTTGGATTTGGAAAGCTCCTTTCACCTGCACCCTCTCTGTTAGTTTAATGCCCTGTCCATAAACCTACCGACATGATTGGCCAGGGCACTGCTCCCAGCACGGTTCCAGGGGGACCATCCTAATAGATTTTTATTTAAAATCAGGTATAGGATGTGTGAGTCTCTGGCTGACGAGCCTTTCTTGCCCATCCCAGAAGCACTTGAACTGAGTAACTTGCTCGGCCATTTCAGAGGGTAATTGAGAGGCAAACCCTTTGCTGTGGGGATGTCGTGCAGACCACATTAGGATGGGCAGATATCCTTCTCTAAAGGACAAGTGTTTGGATTTGTTTTACATCAGCAATGGTTTCATACTTATTTGTGGATTGTTAATTATTATTTTTAAAGTTATTGATTTCAAATGTCTCCTTTTCAGATGGCGGGATTCAATCCTGCCTCCCCTGAACATTAGCTGAGGTATTTTCTCGCAATAATACCACTAGGCCATCACTTCACCTGCTCATGGGTGCTCATCCCTGAGCACTGATACCAGGGCATCATGAAGCTAAACCCATTCTTCCCACACAATTGTGTGATCCTGACATCTTCCAGCAACCTGTAACTATTACTTAATATTGCTCCATTTTCCAGATCTCTGTGGAACTCAGTGCCATTCTCCATGTGTAACCTACACTGCATCTGTTTAATTTCCAATTCTGTCTATTTCTCTGTCTCCTGTAGATACTCAGGAAAGTCCTGACTCAATTGCCTTCCCAGCTGCTGGCTGGATCGTCCATCACCTCAATGAATGCAGTTGGTCTGCCAGAGAGAGACAAAGGGAAAGGAGATCTGGAGCCTTCAATAATTCCTGTCGTGAGGTAAAGTCACCCACAGTGCACACAGCAAAGAACAATGAGAGGGCTCCAAACATCTGTTAACACAACATGACATAGATACAGCGCTGGAGGGGAGCACAGAACACACACACACACACACACACACACACACACACACACACACACACACACACACACACACACACACACACACACACACACACACACACACCCCAGGCTCAATCACCACCCCAATGTAAATTCTGTGATATTAAAACTCACTACTCTACAACAGTACATCTATGGTATGTCTTGTGGTCCAGTGTCTTCAATAATTTTTAATTCCTATAACAGATACTATCGTTGTAACCTCCTCCCTTCCCGATAGTCCCTCCACATATTTGAAATATACCGCATTCCAGACTACCATCCCTATCCCTGTAACTTGGTTCAGTGTTTACAACATGCCTTATCTCGGTAGTCTCCTCCTCCAATAAGGTAAAAACAAGGACTGCAGATGCTGGAAACCAGAGTCGAGATTAGAGTGGTGCTGGAAAAGCACTGCAGGTCAGGCAGCATCCGAGGAGCAGGAAATCGACGTTTCAGGCAAAAGCCCTTCATCAGGAACAGAGGCCGGGAGCCTGCAGAGTGGGGAGATAAATGAGAAGGGGGTGGGGATGGAGGAAGTTTGCAAAGAGTACAATGGGTGAATGGGGGTGGGGATGGGGGTGATAGGTCAGAGACGAGGGTGGAATGGATAGGTGGGAAGGGAGATAGGCCATTAGGACAGGTCATGAGGGCGGGGCTGAGCTGGAAGGCTGGAGGTGGGGTGAGATGGGGGAAGGGGAAATGAGGAAACTGGTGAAGTCCACTTTGGTGCCCTGGGGTTGAAGTGTTCCGAGGCGGAAGGTGAGGCGTTCTTCCTCCAGGCGTCGGGTGGTGAGGACATGGCGGTGGAGGAAGCCCAGGACCTGCATGTCCTCGGCAGAGTGGGAGGGGGCGTTGAAATGTTGGGTCACAGGGCGGTGGGGTTGATTGGTGTTGGTATACCAGATATGTTCCCTCAAGTGCTCTGCTAGGAGGTGTCCGGTCTCCCCAATGTCGAGGAGACCGCATCGGGAGCAACGGATACAATAAATAATATTGGTGGATGTGCAGGTAAAACTTTGGATGTGGAAGGCTCCTTTGGGGCCTTGGATGGTGGTGAGGGGAGAGGTGTGGGCGCAGATTTTGCAATTCCTGCAGTGGCAGGAGAAGGTGCCAGGAAGGGAGGGTGGGTTTTTGGGGGGCGTGGAACTGACCAGGTAGTCACGGAGGGAATGATCTTTGCGGAAAGTGGAGAGGGTTGGGGAGTGAATAATATCCCTGGTGGTGGGATCCGTTTGGAGTTGGCGGAAATGGTGGCGGATTATTTGGTTTATGCGAAGGTTGGTAGGGTGGAAGGTGAGCACCAGGGGCGTTCTGTCCTTGTTATGGTTGGAGGGGTGGGGTCTGAAGGCAGAGGTGCGGGATTTGGATGAGATGCGTTGGAGGGCATCTTTTACCATGCAGTAAAGGAAATTCCAATCTCTAAAGAAGGAGGCTATCTGGTGTGTTCTGTGGTGGAACTCGCCCTCCTGGGAGAGGCGGAGGAATTGGGAATAGGGGTTGGGAATTTTGCAGTCGGTAGGGTGGGAAAATTTGTAATCTAGGTAGCTGTGGGAGTTGGTAGGTTTATAAAACATGTCGATGTCAAGTCAGTTGTCATTAATGGGGATGGAGAGGTCGAGGAAGGGGAGGGAGGTGTCTGAGATGGTCTAGGAAAATTCAAGGTCAGGGTGGAATGTGTTGGTGAAGTTGATGAATTGCTCAAACTGCTCGAGGGAGCACGAGGTGGTGCCAATGCCGTCATCAATGCAGTCATCTACGTAGCCAACAAAGAGACAGGCATACAGGTGCCCATGGCTACCCCTTTGGTCTGGAGGAAGTGGGAGGATTTGAAGGAAAAATTGTTAAGGGTGAGGATAAGTTCAGCCAAACGAATGAGAGTATCGGTGGATGGGTACTGTTGTGGATGTTGGGAAATGAAGAAACGGAAGGCTTGAAAGTCCTGGTCATGGTGGATGGAAAAGTAGAGGGATTGGATATCCATTATGAAGATGAGTCGTTGGGGGCCAGGGAAACAGAAGTCTTGGAGGAGTGGAGGCTGTAAGTGGTGTCTCGAACGAATGTGGTTAGTTCCTGGACTGGGGGATTGGACAATGTCGAGGTAGGCAGACATGAGTTCGGTGGGGTAGGAGCATGCTGAGACAATGGGTCGGCCAGGGTGGTCAGGCTTGTGGACCTTGGGAAGGAGGTAGAAACGGGCAGTGCGGGGTTCCCGGACAATGAGGTTGGAAGCTGTGGGTGGGAGATCTCCTCCTGAGGTGATGAGGTTCTGTATGCTCTGAGAGATGACGGTTTGGTGATGGGAGGTGGGTCATGGTAGAGGGGGTGGTAGGAGGAGGTGTCTTTGAGTTGGCATCATGGCTTCAGCGGTGTGAGGTCTGCGCACCAAACTACCACTGCACCCCCTTTATCTGCTGGTTTGATGGTGAGGTCGGTATTGGAGCGGAGGAAGTGGAGGGGTGCACGTTGTGAGGGTGAGAGGTTGGAGTGGTGGAGGGGGTAGATAGGTTGAGGCGGTTAATGTCTCGGTGGAAGTTGGAAATGAAGAAATCGAAGGCAGGTAATAGGCCAGCGCGGGGTGTCCAGGTGGAAGGAGTGTATTGGAGGCCGGCAAAGAGGTCCTCAGATAAAATAGGCGGGAGTCTTCATTGTAAAAGTAAGCTCTGAGGCGGAGGTGGTGGAAGAAGTGTTCGATGTCACGGCGTGTATTAAATTCATTGATGTGTGGATGGAGGGGGTTAAAGGTGAGGCCTTTTCTGAGGACTGATCATTCGTCCTCAGTGAGGGGGAGGTCAGGGGGATGGTGAAAACTCGGCAGGACTGGGAGCTGTGACCAAGCGTAGGTGTGGAGCTGGGGGAGGCGACGGAGCCTGTAACTGGAGTGGGTGTGGTGTTAGGGGGAATGGTGATGGAGTCATGAGCAGGGGTGGTGTTCCCCTCAGGGTTCTGGGGGCAGGGATTGTGACGGTGGGACCTGGGGGTGGTGTCAGCAGAATGCAGGTGAGTGGCGTTGGTGGGGGTGGAAGTGGTGGCAAACACGGCAGTGGGGGGGCGTTGAAGTCACTGAATGTGTGACATCAGCGATGATGTGATGGGCGGAATTGATGTCACTTGTGGTGTATAAGGAATTGTGAGGGGCGGAACTGGCATTTACTTTATTTTAACCAATAATTTCCTGTCACAAATCTGTTTGACAATGTCGTATTTTAATTAAACTCAGTCCCTTACTGTTTCTTTTGGTCTTCATCCACATCTCCATGGTGTTCCAATATTTCAACCTTTCTCTTTGGACTTGGGAATTTCCATTCACCTCAGACCCTGTCCCCCTCCTAATCTGTGTCCATTTATAGCACACTGCATAATCCTGGTACCAGAGGAGCCTATCCCAATAAAATAGCTCAGTCCTCCCTGAGTATTGGTAGCAGTGCTCAACGGTCAGAATCACTTCTGATGATACCATTGTGTGATCCTGATACATTCCTGCACTCTGCTGATATCACTGTCTCTCTCCATGTGATATCCCTCACTGTGTGGGTCTAATTGCTGCCTCTGTCAGTGTCTCTCACTCTTGCAGCTACTCCAGATCCTGAGCCAACAGCATTCCCACTCCAGAGGGAAGGAACTGCACAGGCCATGGATGGAGACTGGGAATTTCCAGATCTCTGTGGGACTCAGTGCCATTCTCCATGTGTAACCTTCATTGCATTAGTCTAATTTCCCATTCTGTCTACTTCTCTGTCTCCTGTAGGTATTCCTGATGTCTCTGACTCAGCAGAATGCCCAATTCCTGTCTTGTCATTCACCACATTGAAGACAGTTGGTCAGCCAGAGAGAGATGGAGAGGGAGATCTGGAGCCTTCAGTAAATCCTGCAGCCGGTAAGATCACTCACAGAAAACAGCACAGGGAGTAGTTAGTGGACTTTAATTCAGACCCTGAGGGCATGATGTAGGAACAATGCTGGGCAAGGAACATGAGAAAATTCTCAGGCTTCATTATCACCATCTTGTCTGTAAATTCATCTGTTCCACAGAACCCTCCCTATGTCTGTCAGTTTCTCCATTGTCTGTTTCATCGATACCACTTCCCCTATCTCTATCAGCCCCTACAATCCTGCTTATCCCTGTAAGCTCCTCCTACCACTACAACTCTCCACGTTTCTGCCTTTGCCTTTAATCCCGGGTTCTGTCACATCTCTCCTTAACTGAAGAAAAACAACTCCTCAGTTCCTTAAGCCATCCTGGTCAGTGTAGTCCTTTCCAGACCTGAAACACCTCCCTGTCTTTGTGACTTTTTTGAACTCCTACCACCTTCATGATCTCTGTAACCTTCCCGTCACGACAAGAAAAAAGCTCTGTACCTTAGTAACCTCCTCCAGCTGTTAGACTCCTCCTTGTCTCTGGGCACAGTGCAGAGTGACCCTGCTTCTCTCATAAATTAGTTTCTGCATTTCTAATGATGACTATGAAGTCTTCCTGTCTCTAAAATGCACTCAGTCTCTGTAAACTCTGCTGGTCCCGATTGATGTAATTTCCTTCGGTAACTACAAACCTTTATAGCTTTAGTCTCCTCCAGACGCGACCACACAGTTTATTTTTATAACCTCTATGAGTGATAGAGTCGTAGAGATGTACAGCACAGAAACAGACCCTTCCGTCCAACCCGTCCATGCCGACCAGAATCCCAACCCAATCGCGTCCCACCTGCCAGCACCCGGCCCATATTCCTCCAAACCTTTCCCATTCATATACCCATCCAAATGCCTCTTAAATGTTGCAATTGTACCATCCTCCACCACATCCTCTAGCAGCTCGTTCCATACACGTACCACCCTCTGCGTGATAAAGTTGCTCCTTAGGTCTCTATTATATCTTTCCCCTTTCACCCTAAACCTATGCCCTCTAGTTCTGGACTCCCTGACACAAGGGAAATGACTTTGTCTATTTATCCTATCCTATCCATGCCCCTCATAATTTTGTAAACCTTTGTAAGGTCACCCCTCAGCCTCCGACGCTCCAGGGAAAACCACCCAGCCTGTTCAGCCTCTCCCTGTAGCTCAAATCCTCCAATCCTGGCAACATCCTTGTAAATCTTTTCTGAACCCTTTCAAGTTTCACAACATCTTTCCGATAGGAAGGAGACCAGAATTGCATACAGTATTCCAACAGTGGCCAAACCAATGTGCTGTACAGCCACAACATGACCTCCCATCTCCTGTACTTAATACTCTGACCAATAAAGGAAAGCATACCAAATGCCGCCTTGACTATCCTATCTACCTGCGACTCTACCTTCAAGGAGCTATGCACTTGCACTCCAAGGTCTATTTGGTCAGCAATACTCCCTCGGACTTTACCATTACGTGGTAAAGTCGTGCTAAGACTTGCTTTCCCAAAATGCCGCACATCGCATTTATCTCAAATAAACTCCATCTGCCAGTTAGCACATTGGCCCATCTGGTCCAGATCCTGTTGTAACCCTCTTCACTGTCCACTACACCTCCAATTTTGGTGTCATCTGTAAACTTACTAACTATACCTCTTATGCTCGTTTCCAAATCATTTATGTAAATGACAAAAAGTAGAGGGCCCAGCACTGATTCTTGTGGCACTGTAATACTTAGTATTACAGCGGTGGAAAGGAAGATGGATGAAGATTTGCCATCTGAGGTAGTTTGGGTTGAGGTTAGGAATAGGAGAGGTGAGGTCACCCTGTTAGGAGTCTTTTACAGGCCTCCTAATAGTCCTAGAATCGTTGAAGAAAGGATTGCGAAGATGATTCAGGAGAAGAGTGACAGTAATAGGGTGATTGTTATGGGAGACTTTAACTTTCCTGATATTGATTGGGAAAGCTATAGCTCAAGTTCGTTAGATGGGTCAGTGTTTGTGCAATGTGTGCAGGAGAGTTTCCTGACACAATATGTAGATAAGCCAACAAGAGGTGAGGCCATACTGGATTTGGTTCTGGGTAACGAACCAGGCCAGGTATTAGAACTAGAGGTAGGTGAGCACTTTGGGGACAGTGACCACAATTCGGTGATTTTTAGTCTCGTGATGGAGAGGGATAAGTGTGTACTACAGGGCAAGAGTTATAGCTGGGGGCAGGGAAATTATGATGCGTTGAGGCATGACTTAGGATGTGTGGATTGGAAAAGTAGATTCCAAGGCAAGAGCGTAATTGATATGTGGAACTTGTTTAAGGAGCAACTATTGAGTGTCCTTGATAAGTACGTACCTATCAGGCAGGGAGGAAAGGGTCGTGTGAAGGAGCCGTGGTTTAATAAGGAGTTGGAATCCCTTGTTAAATGGAAGAGGGCGGCCTTTGTAAAGATGAGGCGTGAAGGTTCAATAGGGGCGATTGAGAGTTATAAGGTAGCCCGGAAGGACCTGAAGAGAGAGCTAAGAGCAGCAAGGAGGGGACATGAAAGGTCCTTAGTTGGTAGGATTAGGGAAAACCCTAAGGCTTTCTATAGGTATGTTAGGAATAAAAGAATGACTAGGGAAGGAATAGGTCCAATCAAGGATAGTAATGGGAAGTTGCGTGTGGAGGCTGAAGAGATTGGGGAGACGCTGAATGAATACTTTTCGTCAGTATTCACTCAGGAACAGGACATTGTTGTCGATATGAATACTGAGGCACGAATAAGTAGAATGGATGGCTTTGAGATATGTAGAGAAGAGGTGTTGGAAATTCTGGCAAGGGTGAAAATAGATAAGTCCCCTGGGCCTGATGGCATTTATCCTAGGATTCTCTGGGAAGCAAGGGAGGAGATTGCAGAGCCATTGGCCTTGATTTTTGTGTCCTCTTTGTCTACAGGAGTAGTGCCAGAGGACTGGAGGCTAGCAAACGTGGTTCCCTTGTTCAAGAAGGGGAGTAGGGATAATCCTAGTAACTATAGGCCAGTGAGTCTCACTTCTGTTGTGGGCAAAGTCTTAGAGAGAATTATAAGGGATAGGATTTATGCACATCTGGATAAGAATGATGTGATCAAGGATAGTCAGCATGGTTTTGTGAAGGGCAGGTCGTGCCTCACAAACCTTATTGAATTCTTTGAGAAGGTGACGAAGGAGGTAGATGAGGGGAAAGCGGTAGATGTAGTATATATGGATTTTAGTAAGGCGTTTGATAAGGTCCCCCATGGTAGGCCACTGCAGAAAATACAGAGATATGGCATTGAGGGTGAGTTGGAGGTTTGGATTAGGAATTGGCTCTCTGGAAGAAGACAGAGGGTAGTAGTTGATGGCAAAGATTCATCTTGGAGTGCCGTCACTAGTGGTGTTCCGCAAGGATCTGTTTTGGGGCCATTGCTGTTTGTCATTTTTATAAATGACCTGGAGGAAGGGTTAGAAGGTTGGGTGAGCAAGTTTGCGGATGATACGAAAGTCGGAGGAGTTGTAGATAGTGAGGAAGGATATGGCAGGTTACAGCGGGATATAGAGAAGCTGCAGAGCTGGGCAGAAAGGTGGCAAATGGAGTTCAATGTAGCTAAGTGTGAAGTGATTCACTTTGGTAAGAGTAATAAAAAGATGGATTACTGGGCTAATGGTAGACTACTTGGTAGTGTGGAAGAGCAGAGGGATCTTGGTGTCCATGTACACAGATCTCTGAAAGTTGCCACCCATGTAAATAGTGCAGTGAAGAAGGCATATGGCGTACTGGCTTTTATTGGTAGAGGAATTGAGTTCCGGAGTCCTGAGGTCATGCTGCAGTTGTATAAGACTCTGGTGCGGCCGCTTCTGGAATATTGTGTGCAGTTTTGGTCGCCATACTATAGGAAGGACGTGGAGGCACTGGAACGGGTGCAGAGGAAGTTTACCAGGATGTTGCCTGGTATGGTAGGAAGATCCTATGAGGAAAGGCTGAGGCACTTGGGGTTGTTTTCTTTGGAGAAAAGAAGGTTTAGAGGTGATTTGATAGAGGTGTACAAGATGATTAGGGGGTTAGATAGGGTTGACAGTGAGAACCTTTTTCCGCGTATGGAGTCAGCTATTACAAGGGGGCATAGCTTTAAATTAAGGGGGGGTAGATATAGGACTGATGTTAGGGGTAGGTTCTTCACTCAGCGAGTCGTAAGATCATGGAATGCCCTGCCAGTAGCAGTAGTGGACTCTCCCTCTTTATGGGTATTTAAGCGGGCATTGGATAGGTATATGGAGGATAGTGGGTTAGTGTAGGTTAGGTGGGCTTTGATCGGCGCAACATCGAGGGCCGAAGGGCCTGTACTGCGCTGTATTGTTCTATGTTCTATGTTCTATGTTCCACTGGTCACAGGCCTCCAGTCTGAAAACAACCCTCCACCACCTTTCTCTGTCTTCTACCTTTGAGCCAGTTTTGTATCCAAATGGCTAATTTTCCCTGTATTCCATGAGTTCTAACCTTGCTAATCAGCCTCCCATGGGGAACCTTGTCGAATCCCTCACTGAAGTCCATATAGATCACATCTATCAATATTCTTTGTTACTTCTTCAAAAAACTCAATCAAGTTTATGAGACATGATTTCCCACGCACAAAGCCATGTCGACTATTCCTAATCAGTCCTTGCCTTTACAAATACATGTGCATTTTGTCCCTCAGGATTCTCTCCAACAACTTGCCCACCACTGAGTTCAGGCTCACCGGTCTACCATTCCCTAGCTTGACCTTACCACCCTTCTTAAACAGTGGCACCACTTTTGCCAAGCTCCAGTCTTCTGGCACCTCACCTGTGATTATTGATGATACAAATATCTCAGCAAGAGGCCCAGTAATCAGTTCTCTAGCTTCCTACAGAGTTCTCGGGTACACCTGATCAGTTCCTGGGGGTTTATTCACGTTTTACCATTTCAAGACATCCAGCACTTCCTTCTCTGTATATCTGGATGTTTTGCAAGATGTCATCATCGATTTCCCTGCAGTCTATATCTTCCATATCCTTTTCCACAGTAAATACTGATGCAAAATATTCATTTAGTATCTCCCCCATTTTCTGCGGCTCCACACAAAGGCCGCCTTACTGATCTTTGTGGGGCCCTATTCTCTCCCTAGTTACCCTTTTTTCCTTAATATATTTGTAAATTCCCTTTGCATTCTTCTTAATTCTATTTGTCAGACCTTTCTCATGTCCACGTTTTGCCCTCCTGATTTCCCTCTTAAGTATATTCCTACTTCCTTTATACTCTTCTAAGGATTCACTCGATCTATCCTGTCTATATCTGACATATGCTTCCTGCTGTTTCTGAACCAAACACTCAATTTCTTTAGTCATCCAGAATTCCCAATAATTACCAGCCTTCCCTTTCACCCTGACAGGAATATACGTTCTCTGGATTCTCATTATCTCATTTCTGAAGGCTTCTCATTTTCCAGCTGTCCCTTTCGCTGCGAACATCTGCCTCCAATCAGCTTTCAAAAGATCTTGCTTAATACCGTCAAAATTGGCCTTTCTCCAATTTAGAACATCAACTTTTAGATCTGGTCTATCCTTTTCCATCATTATTTTAAAACAAATAGAATTATGGTCGCTGTCCCCAAAGTGCTCCCCCACTGACACCTCAGTCACCTGCCCTGCCTTATTTCCCAAGAGGAGGTCAAGTTTTGCACCTTCTCTAGTCGGTACATCTACATACTGAATCAGAAAATTGTCTTGTACACACTTAAGAAATTCCTCTTCATCTAAACCTTTAACACTATGGCAGTCCCAGTCAATGTTTGGAAAGTGAAAATCCCCTACCATACCTACCCTATTATTCTTACAGATAGCTGAGATCTCCTTACAAGTTTGTTTGACAATTTCCTTTTGACTATAGGGGGGTCTGTAATTTAATCCTAATAAACTGATCATCCCTTTCTTATTTCTCAGTTCCACCCAAATAACTTCCCTGGTTGTATTTCTGGGAATATCCTTCCTCAACACAGCTGTAATGCTATCCCTTATCAAAAATGCCACTCCCCTCCTCTCTTGCCTCCCTTTCTATCCTTCCTGTAGCATTTGTAACGTGGAAAATTAAGCTGCCAGTCCTGCCCATCCCTGAGCCATGTTTTATTAATTGCTATGAGATGCCAGTCCCATGTTCCTAACCATGCCCTGAGTTAATCGGCCTTCCCTGTTAGGCCCCTTGCATTGAAATAAACGCAGCTTAATTTATTAGTCCTACCTTGTCCCTACCTATCCTGAATGTTTGACTCACTTCTGTTCTCAGCTGTACCCGTCTCGGATCAAACTCCCAAATCCTCCCTGTGATTGTTATCACGTCCCATCCCTGCATTCCTCCAAATCCCTGTAAACTCCTCCCATTCCGAAAACCCGCCCTGTATCTGTCACCTGTCCCGGCTTCCACAACCCTCCCTATCTCTGTAAGACACCCCCCGACACCCCTGTCCCAGTTACTACAGCCTGCTGTATCACTAAATGCCAGTAGTCACTATAATATCAGAGTAAAGTGTGAAAGCAGGAATACTGTGCTGGGTTAAATGATCAGTCGTGATCATATTGAATGGTGGGACCGACTCTGGTCAAATGGCCGATACCTGGTCTTCTTTCCTGTGCTTCTCTATAAACTTACTATCTATATAACCTCCTTCAGTCCCCACAGCCCTCCCTATCTCCATAAACTCCTTCAGTCCCCACGACTCTTCCTATCTATGTAACCTGAATCATTCCGCACAAACCTCCCTAACTCCATAACCTCCAAAAGGCCCCACGACCCTCCCTATCTCCATAATCTCATTCTGACCCAATGACACTCCCGTTCAGAGAAACCTCCTTCAATCCCCATGATCCTCCTGATCTGTGCAACCTCCTTCAGACCCAACAGCCCTGCAGATCTCTTTGGCCCCTTTCAGGCCCGACATCACTCCCTATCTCCATAATGTCCTTCAGTCCCCACGACCCTCCTTATTTCCAAAACATCTATTACCTGTTGAACCTGTAAGCTACCTTTGTCAGATTGATAAACATGAACTCGCATAACCCTTTCTGCTGCCAGTCTGAAACCAAATCGTGTTAACCTGACAGTAGGTCGTGAGCTGAAATATGTCTGAAAGTATATTTCAATGAACAATAACTGGACCCTTAGAAACACTTTTAATAAAAAGAGAATGTGTTTTTAACTTTTTGGATTTTATTTTTATTGGTGTGAATATAAATGGCAGAATAGATACAGGTGTAGGAGCGGCTGTACCGAGGATATGGTTTATTTGAATTTTCAGAAACCTTTACACAAGTTTCACTAAAGGCTAAAGAGTAACTTGGTAGAGAATAGGGCACCTTAACTGTCAGGAGGTGGGTGATATATTAGACAAAATAGTGTTGTTAGCATTTACTGTGGAGAAAGACAGGGAAGCTCGGGAACTTGGGGAAATAAATAGTGATGTCTTGGAAAGAATCCACAACAGAGAAGAAAAAGTGCTGGAATCTTAAAACAAATAAAGGTAGATCAATCCGCAGTAGCTCATTAGGTCTATCCTTGAATATTCATGGGAAGTTAGGGAAGAGATTGCAGTGACCCCAACAGAGATATTTATATTATCAACAGACACAATGAGTTCCCGGAAGACTGGAGGGTGGCTAATGCTGTTCTATCACTTAAGGTCTGCAGGGAAAAGCCAGGAAATCTCAGCCCACTGAGCCAGTGCTGGGTACGTTGTTGGAGGAGATTCTGAGAGAAAGGAGCTACATATATTTGGAAAGGCAAGGGCTGATTAGAGATAGTCAGCATGGCTTTGTGAGTGGGAAACCGTGTTTCACAAACCGGATTGACTTTTTGATGAGTTGACCAAGAGATAGATGAAGGCAGAGCAGTCAGCGTTGTCTACATGAACTTCAGCAAAACATTTGACAAGGTTCCAAGGAATGTAGAACATCAAGAGGAAGAAGGAAGCTAACTTAAGTTTGAGGAACCAAGGATCAGAAGCTCTAGAGAGTTACATGGGGCAGCACGTTGGCTCAGTGATTAGTACTGCTGCCTCACAGCACTAGGGATGCGATTTCAATTCCAGCCCCAGGCGACTGTCTGCGTGGAGTTTGCACATTCTCTCCATGTCTGCGTGAGCTTCCGACAGGTGCTCCGGTTTCCACCCACAGCCCAAAGATGTGCAGGTTAGGTGAATCAGCCATGTGTTGTTCAAGAAAGGGAATAGAGATAATCCTGGGAATCACTGACCTGTCAGTCTTCTCTCTGTGATGTGCAGATTATTGGAGATATGAGAGACGGGATTTATGATTCCTTGGAAAACCATAGTTTGATTAGAGGAAGTCATCATGACTTTGTAAGGGACAGGTCATGCCTCACAAATCTTATTGAATCCTTTGAGAATGTGACAAAACATATTTATGGCTCATTGAGAAAGTACAGAGCATGGGATACAGGGAAACCTGCCTGTCTGGATACAGAATTCCTGGCCCATAGAAGACAGAGGGTGATGACAGATGGAAAGCATTCAGCCTGGAGCTCAGTGACCAGTGGTTTTCTGCAGGGAGAGGTCAAAAACTCTCTGCTCTTTGTGATTTTATGAACGACTTGGATGTGTGAGTGGAAGAGTGGGCAAGTAAGTTTGATAATGACACGAAGGTTGGTGGAATGGTGAATAGTGTGGATGTCTGCTGGAGGTTGCAATGGGACATTGACAGGATGTAGAGCTGGGCTGAGAAGTGGCAGATGAAGTCAAATCTGGAAAAGTGTGAAGTGATGCATTCTGGAAGGTGAGACTTGAATGCAGAATAGAGGGGTAAAGGCAGAATACTGAATAGTGTGGAGGAACAGATGGATCTTGGATTTAATGACCAGAGATCCATCAAATTTGCCACTAAGCTGATAGTGTTGTTAAGAAAGAATATGTTGTATTGGCTTTCATTAGCTGGGGGACTGAGTTTTAAAGCCATGAGGTTATGCTGCAGCTCTATACAGCCCTGTTTCGATCCCAATTAGAATATTGTGTTCAGTTTTGATCCCTTCATTATAGGAAGGATGTGAAAGCTTTAGAGAGGGTAAAGAGGAGATTTACCAGGATGCTACCTGGACTGGAGGGCATGTCCTATGAAGAAAGGTTGAGGAAGCTAAGGCTTTTCTCATTGGAGTGAAGAAGAGTGTGGTGTGACTTGGTGGAGGTGAACAAGATGGTGTGAGGCAAAGATAGAGTGGGCAGTGAGAGACCTCTTTGTCCCATGGCATACATGGTGCAAGGGGGCATAATTGTAAGGTGATTGGAGGATGTGCAAGGGGAGATTTCAGATGTAGGTTCTTTACACAGAGAGTGGTGGGTGATTGGAACGGGACACTTGAACAGACTCCTGGATAGGCAAAATGAAGGTTATCTAAATTAGTTTGATCTTACAGTCGGGTAAAAGTTGGGCATGGCACCATGGCCGATGGGTCTTGTGCTGTCCTGTTCTGTGTTCTACGTTCTGTATGGTAAACTGGGTAATAAGCTCAGATCAATGTAGAAGGATATGGCATTCAGGAGGAGCTAGTCAACTGGATACAAAATTGGGCATGATGGTAGGAGACAGGGGGTGATGAGAGACCTGTTGCCTTTCTGACTGGAGACATGTGACCAGCGGTGAAGTGGGTCCACTGTTGTTTGTCATTTGGATAAATAGTTTGGATGGGAACATTAGTTTTGTGGTAAGTAAGTTTTTTGAGTGACACTGGAATTGGTGGGAAAGTGGACAGTGAAGAAAGTTATCTATGATACAACAGGATGTACAGTACTGCTGGGATAGTGGGCTGAAGAATAGCAGATGGAGTTTAATTAGATAAAGGTGAGGTGTTCCATTTTGGTGAAACAAACCAGGGTGGGACTTGTACAGTTAATGTTCGGGCCCTGGGTAGTGTTGTCAGTCAGAGACCCAGGGATGCAGGTAGACAGTTCTTTGTAAGTGGTGTCACACGTAGAAAGGCTGGTGAAGCAGGCATTTGGGATGGTTATCTTCTTTGGGCAGAGCATTGAAAGTAGAAGTTGGGATGTCACGTTGTGGCTGTACAGGACATTGGTGAGGCCACCATAAAAGCATTGTTGACCAGTAGGATGTACTCATCTGGTTCACTTAGGTCCTTTAGAGAAGACCATCTGACATTCTAACCTGGTCTGGCCTGCACGTCACACCAGACCCACAGCAATATGGCTGACTCTGTGCTATACTCTGGGTAATTAGCAGTGGGGCAAAGAATGTTGGTCCAATCAGTGACACCCTCATCCCATGAATGAATAAATTAAAAATACATATGTCCCTTCCTACCTCTGCAAACCCCTCCAGCTGCAGCAATCCGTACTTGCTTTGTAACACCGTTCAGACCCTGACCCCTCTCTGTAACACTCTCAACACCTCCAGCACCTTCAGCTCTCCCAGTTCCTTTTGTGACATAAAACCTTGACAATTATTCCCTCTTCCATCTGACCTCCTCCTGCGAGCAGACCCTTTTCAATCCCTTTAAAACTTACTCCTAAAACATTCTCTCACTTCAGGATTTTAAGTACTTTTTGGTGATCCTGCAAGCCCGATAATTTAATATGATCCTTTTTACTTGAGTGAGGGACCGATGGGGATTTCTTGCTGAGGATTTGTCCGTTTCAATGGAATGTCCTTT
This sequence comes from Chiloscyllium punctatum, assembly GCF_047496795.1. Classification (NCBI taxonomy): domain Eukaryota; kingdom Metazoa; phylum Chordata; class Chondrichthyes; order Orectolobiformes; family Hemiscylliidae; genus Chiloscyllium; species Chiloscyllium punctatum. The sequence goes on along the minus strand of NC_092790.1, from coordinate 37,847,042 downwards.
TGTTGATGTTTTACATTGCTCCTTCAAAAGTTTTCCACTGTTCATTTACAGGCACATATTTCAGTCTGTTTAGCCTGTTTACCTTGGTCAGTTCTCCTCTCAAACTCATGTCATTGGCTATTTTTGTTTCTAGTTGTAGCTTGTCCTTTCTGTGATTCACTTTAAAACTTTATATTTCTTTAAACTGCACTTCTTCACAATTTCCATGAGGATCTCTCCAGGTGACATTACTCATTCACTAAGTTTCATCACACAACGGTCGCTCTGAGATCGTTACCTCCCTAGCCAGTTGCACAATTTGTTATTCAAAGAAACACTGGAAAAAAAAAATTCTCTGAACTCTTCCAATGTCATTGTTGTCAGTGTGACTATCCCAGATTATGTGAATATTGAAGTTTCCCAAAATTATCACAATGTGTTTGTTAAAAAATTCCAATGAGTTTCTGGTTAATGCAGTGATGAGCAACGGAATGCCGTTCGGTGGCTAAAACTGTTGTGCTACTTGTGTCCTTGGCAAGTAGTAGCCACGATTTACATTCAGACTGACTCTTCTTCATGATCTGAGGCCAAATGCTTTCTCTGTGATGCCTTTTTTACCCATTATTGTTTTTGTTACCCATTTTTTCTGAGTTTCTGCAAGGTTGTGATCCATTGAATAGTTATGTCCAACTTTTGTTCACCCTGTAACCACGTCTCTCTGGTGTCTAAATCATTTTTATCTCAGTGTCAGACATCCATCTACCTCATTGATAAGACTTCGTCCATTCAGAAAAAATCATAATTTACTCTTTCCCGCAATTTCCTGTCACAAACCTATTCACTGATGTACAGTTTTAGTTAAACTCTGTCCCATCGTGTTCCTTTCTGATTGCCTTCAGACACATTCTCATGTTGCTCCCATACTTCACCTTTTCTCTCTGGGTTTGGAAAGCTCCTTTCACCTGAACCCTGTCACTGCATCCTCTCTGTCAGTTTAAAGCCCTGTCCATAAACCGACTGACATGATTCGCCAGGAAACTGGTCCCAGCACAGTTCCAGTGGGATCATCCAATTGGATTTTTTCATAAATCAGGTATGGGATGTGGGTGTCTCTGGCTGACCAGCCTTTATTCCCCAGCCCTAGCTGCCCATGAGCTGAATAGCTTGCTCGGCCATTTCGGAGGGCAATTGAGAGGCAAACACTTTGCTGTGGGGATGTCGTGCAGACCACGTGAAGATGATCAGATCTCTTTGTCGAAAGGGCAAGTGGGCGACACGGTGGCTCAGTGATTAGCACTCCTGCCTCACAACACCAGGGTCCCAGGTTCGATTCCAGCCATGGGCGACTGTGTGGAGTTTGCACATTCTCCCCGTGTCTGCGTGAATTGCCCCCGGATGCTCCGGTTTCCTCCCACAGTCCAAAGACGTGCAGATCAGGCGAATTGGCCATGCTAAATTGCCCATAATGTTAGGTGTATTAGGTCGAGGGAGATGGGTCTGAGTGGGTTACTCTTTGGAGGGATGGTGTGGAATGGTTGGGTCAAAAGGCCTGTTTCCACACTGTAGGGAATCTAATCGAAGGGATTGTGACTTTTGTACATCAGCAATGGTTTCATATTTGTTTATGGATTGTTCATTGCTATTTTTAAAATTATTGATTTTAAATTCCACCATATGTTATGATGGGATTCAAACCTACCGCCCCTGAGCATTAGCTGAGGTTTTGGACAAATGCCCTAACAATAATGTTACTAGGCCATCACTTCACCTGCTCACTGGTTGCTCATCCCTGAGCACTGATACGTGAAGCCAAACCCATTCTTCCAACATGATTGTGTGATCCTGAAGTCTTCCAGCACTCTGGTGATATCACTCAGTCTCTCTCCATGTGGTATCCCTCAATGTCTGGGTCTAATTGCTGCCTCTGTCAGTGCCTCCCGCTCTTGCAGCTACTCCAGATCCTGAGCTAACAGAATTCTCCACTCCAGAGAGACGCAACAGCACAGGCCAGGGATGGAGTTTGGGATTTTCCAGATATCTGTGGGGCTCATTTCTATTCTCCTTGTGTAACCCTCACTGCATCAGTCTAATTTCCCATTCTGCCTATCTCTATGTCTCCTGTAGGTACTCAGGAATTTGCTTACTCAATAGACTTCCCAACTGCTGTGTGTCTCATCCATCACCTCGTTGTCTATCTGGATGACCAACCATCTTCAAAGGGAAGGGAGATCTGGAGCCTTCAATAAATCCTGCCGTGAGGTAAGATCACTCACAGTGCACAGAGCAGAGAGCAATGAGAGGGCTCCAAACATCGCTAACAAGACATGATATAGATACAGTGCTGGATGGGGAGCACAGTATAGACACACCCCATGATCAATCACGATGTCTACTTTAACTTATGTTGCACTGAGACAGCATCCGGAGTTCATAGTTATCAATCCAGTCCAGTGCTGTGTTAGTGAGCATCAGTACAACTGAGGGGAGAGTAGGCATCCGACAAGAGGTTGGGAATGCTGCCTGGGATCTTTCTGTTCTGTGTTCTCCCTCCAACACTGTACTAAGACTCACTACTCTGCAACACTGTATCTGTGGCATGGCTTGTGCACCAGTGTCTTCAGTCATTTTTAATTCCTACAATAGTCCCTGTCCCTGGAACCTCCTCTCTTCCCGATAGTCCCTCCACATATTTGAAATGTAATGCATTCCAGACTACCATCCCCATCACTGTAACTTGCTTCAGTGTCTCTAACATGCCTTATTTTGGTACACTAATCCTCTTTAGCTGGATACAGAGTAATACAGCACGGAAACAGAACCTGTGGTCCAACTCCTCAATCCTTCCCATGTTACCTAAACTGAATGAGTCTTATTTGCCTGCATTTGGCCTTATCTCTTCAAACCTTCTCCTCTCCATGTACCTGCCCAAATTCTTTTCCCGTGTTGTCATTGTTCTTGTTTCTCCCATGTGCCTGAGGCAGTCTGTTCTGTCTGTGCACCATCCTCTGTGGATAATGTTCCCCCTCAGCTCCCTCTTTAAATCCTTGCTCTCTCACCTCCCGTTTATACTCTCTAGTTTTGGACTCACCTACCCTTGGTTATTCACCATTCTTAGGGTCACCCCGTGGCCTCCTCTGCCCAAGGGAAATATTTAGGACAGTATTACAAATATCTCCAACGTATGTAACAAAGTGCTGGCCAATGTCGGCAAATGTGTCAAATGTCGCTTTCCCCAACCTGTCCACCTGTGATGCCATTTCCGAGGAACAATGTAACTTGCACCCCCTGGTCTCTCTCTCTCTCTCTCCGTTCAACAACCCGGGCCAGAGCCCTTCCATTAACTATGTTAGTCCTCCCTGGTTTGTCTTAACAAAATCCAACATCTGAATTAAACTCCATCTTTCATTCCTTGGTCCACTGGCCCAGTTGGTCAAGATCCCCTTTGATAACCGTATTTACTGCCCACTACACCATTCATTTGATCATCAACAAACTTTCACACGATCACTCCTATATTTTCAACCAAATCGTTTATGTCGATGATGCACATCAGTGGACCCAGCCCTGATCCTTTCTTCAATAATGGAATCAAACCATATTCTTGTCATAGAGCCATACAGCATGGAAACTGACCCTTCAGTTGATACCCACCATCATCTAAAACTAAACTCTTCCCAGCTACCTGTTGCTGGCCCATATCACTCCAACCCTTCCCTAGTCATCTGTTTATCCAAATATCTTTTAAATGTTGTAATTGTACCCACATCAACCCCTTTCTCAGGAAGTTCATTCCACACTCAAACCACCCTCTGTGTAACAATTTGCCCCCATGTCTTATTTTTGAACATCTCTCTCCTCTTACCTTAAAAATATGCCCCCTCCTCTTGAGACTCCCCCATCCTGAGGAAAAGGCAACTGCCATTAAATTGATCTATATACCTCATTTTATTTCATAAACCTTTATAGCATAATGTCTCATCCTCCAGGCTCCAGTGAAAAAAGACTCAGCCTATCCAGCCATTTTTTAGAACTCAAGTTTCAAGAATTATGTACGTGAACCCGGAGGTCCCTCTGCTCTTAAACACTAACTGAAGCCCAAACATTAATTGTATAAGCTCTACCCTTGTTTGTTTTACCAAATGCATTACATCGTATTTATTCAGATTGAATTCCATCTCTAGCTTTCAGCCCATTCACTCACTTCATCAAGATCCCTTTGCAATCTCAGAAAACCTCCTTCATTGTCCATGATGCCACCCTCCAGCCTGCCAGCCCATCACACATGGCTGTCAGTCGTGCACATACCTTTTTTAGGGGCTCCACAATTTCTTCCCTAGCATCCCACAGTGTCCTGTGATACACTTAATCAGGTTCTGGGACTTGCTTTGTGTTTTAAAACCTCCAGCACCACCTCTTTTATTACATGCACTCTTTTCAATTCATAGAGATATACAGCATAGAAACAGACCCTTCGGTCCCCAACTCGTCCAGGCTTACCAGAGGATCTAAATAAATCCATTCCCTTTTCCAGCATTTGGCCCATATACGTCTACACCCTTACTATTCAGATGCCCATCCAGATACTTTTAAATGTTGTAATTGTATCAGTCTCCATTACTTTCTCTCTCAGCTCATTCCATACACCCATCAGCATGTTTGTGAAGAAGCTGTCCCTTCAGTCCCTCTGTAAATCATTCACCTCTAACCTTAAACCTATGCCCTCTAGTTTTGGACTCCCCAACTTCTGGGAAAAGACCTTGAATGCTTACCCTATCCATGCCGCTGATGTTCATATAAACCTGTGTAAGGTCATCCCTCAGTCTCCGATTCTCCAGTGACAGTAACCCCAGCTTATTCACCAACAACCCGGGCAATATCTTTTTAATCTTTTCTGAGCCCTTTCAAGTTTCACAACATCCTTCCTGTAGCAGAGAGACTGGAATTGCAGAGAACTCCAATTGTGGTCTAAAGTGTTACTCTTGTTCCCTGAATTCCCCAGTCTTTCTCCACAGTAAGTTCTGGAGTGAAAAAAAATGTTTAGGATCTTAGCAAATATCCTGCAGTTCCACATATCGATGGCCTCATTGATCTTTAATGGACACTATTTTGTCCCGAGTTACTTATGCACTCTTAATATACTGATACAATCACTTTTGGATTCCCCTTTCCTTCTCTGCTGAGGCTATTTCATTTAGCCTTTCTCCATTCCTGTTTTCTACGCAAAGTGTATTCCTACAGCCCCTCTATATCCTCAGGGATTCCCTTGATCCAGCTGGCTATACCTGACATGTTGCCCCCTTTTCCTTGACCAGACCCTCAATAGATAGCCAGTGTTTCCGAATGCTGTCAGCATTGAGCTGCACACAAACAGGAACATGCTGGCGCTGATCGATCAGTTTATCTTACTTTTAAAATATTCTCACTTGCCATACTTCCCTTTCCCTGTAAATAATTCCCTTCCCCAATCACATTTTGAAAGTTCCTGGCTAATATGAGCAAGATTGGTCAGGCTCCATTTTATAACTTGCACTTGTGGACCAGGCATGTCCTTTTCTAAAGCTGTTTTCAAACCACTAGAACTGTGGTCACTTTGGCAAAACGCTTTCCCACTCACACCTCAGTCCCTTTCCCTACCTTAATTCCCAAAGGGAGGTCAGGTTTTGCCCCTTTCTCTTTTCAGGCCATTTACATATTGATTGGGAGTTTTCCAGAACACAATTACCAAATTCCTCTCTTCCAAACACTGAACACTGGCAGTCCCAATCTAGGTTTGGAAAGTTTAAAAACCCCAACCATAACAGCCCTATTATTATGGTTGATATTTAAGATGTCCAGACATCTGCCACAGATTATTCGGGGTCAGCAGTCCAATCGTATCAAAGTGATGACCCATTCTTATTTCTCTGTTCCACTAACATAGCTTCACTGGGCGATCCTACAGGAATATCCTCTCTAAGTACTGCTGTGATGACTCATGCATTCAAAACCCAGCACCACACGTCCTCTCTTGTCTCCACTTCCTGTAGCATCTCTACCTTGAAACAATGAACTGCCAGTCCTGCCCCTCCCTCAGCTGTGTTTCTGTAATAACTATAATATCCCAGTCCAATGTTCCAATCCATGCCCTGAGTTCATCTTCCTTAGCTGTCAGGCCCCCTGCATTGAAATAAATCCAGTTTAATCATCAGTTTTCCCCCATTCCCTGCTATGTTCTTGCCTGCCTTGTCTGCTGAAATTGCTGTCTTTAACTCGTGTACCAGCCTCAATCTTCTTTCTGGCCTTACGTTTAGTTAAGGTCCAACACCCTGCCAGACCAGGTTATATCCTCTCAAGCAGCTCTAGCAATTCACCCTACCAGGATATGGGTCCCTCTCCCGCTCCCAGTTGAGGTGCCTTTCCCACCCTGTCTCGCTGTGCTGACACCTTCAGGGATCTATGGACTTGTCCACAATGGTCCCTGTATTCCTCAGTACTCCGCAAGGACCTACCATTTATTATGTCTGTACTTCGCTTATCGTACCTCCCACAGTGTATTACCTCACTTCGATCAGAACTCAACTCTGCTTAGATTATCATCCAATCGACATCGGACAGCAGACAGAGACCATCCTCCTCACTGTCAACAACACCCTCACCTTTCATGTCATCTGCAAAACGATTAATGATACCTTCTGCTTTCACATCCGAGTTATTAATGTTCAATGGTTCCTGCACAGTTCCCTGTGGCACACCCGGTGGTGAAAGTATTCTATCCACCAATTTTGCATCCAATTTGCCAACTTGCCTTGGAACCCAGTCCTTTTGGATCAGCCTTCCATGTTGGATCTTGTTTCAGGACTTATTCAAGTCCATGTAAACCACATCATCTGCACTGCCTTCCTCAATATACTTAAGCACCATCTCAAAAAAACTGAACTGAATTCCTCAGATAGTATCTCCCTCTGCCAAATCCATGATGACTAAACCAAGTTGATCCTTACCTTTGCAAGTGTCGAATCATCCTCAGAATTGTTTCCAATAATTTCGCTCCCTCTCCTGTCAGACTATCTGCTCTGTAATTACCTGGCCTATCCCTGCTGCCCTTTTTGAACAAAGGAAGCACATTAGTGATCCTCCAGTCATTCAGCCCTTCACCTGTGGCCAGCAAAGTATTATATTTATCCACCAGGGCCCCAACAATCTCTGGGTAATTAGCATGGGGTCAAAGATTAGATTACGTACAGTGTGGAAACAGGCCCTTCGGCCCAACAAGTCTACACCGACCCGCAACCCACCCATTCCCCAACATTTACCCCGTTACCTAACACTACGGGCAATTTAGCATGACCAATTCACCTAACCTGCACATTTGTGGACTGTGGGAGGAAACCGGAGAACGCGGAGGAAACCCACGCAGACACGGGGAGAATGTACAAACTCCACACAGTCAGTCGCCTGAGTTGGGAATTGAACCCAGATCTCTGGCGCTGTGAGGCAGCAGTGCTAACCACTGTGCCACCATGCCTCCCTAAAGAATGCTGGTCCAGGCAGTGACACCCACATCCCATGAATGAATAAATAAAACTACATATGTCCCTCCCTACCTCTGCAAACCCCTCCAGCTGCAGCATTCCGTCCTGGCTTTGTAACACCGTTCAGACCCTGACCACTCTCTGTAACACTCTCACCACCTCCAGCACCTTCACCTCTCCATGTTCGTATCGTGTCAATAAACCCTGACAATAATTCCCCTTCCCATTGCTCTCCTCCTGCTAGCAGGCCCATTGCAATCCCTTTAAAACTTGCTCTAAAACTCTCTGTAACTTCAGGATTTTAAGTACTTCGTGTTGATATTCTCAGCCTTCTAATCTATTATGATCCATTTTGTCTTGAGTGAGGGACTGGTGGGAATTTCTTGCTAAGATTTTGTCTGTTTCAGTGGAATGTCATTTTGTTGAGTATTTTACTCTGTTCCTTCGAATGTTTTCTATTGTTCATTTCCAGACACATATTTCAGTCTGTTTAGCGTGTTTATCTTGTTCAGTTCTCCTCTCCAACTCATGTAATTGGCTGTTTTTGTTTCTAATTGTAGCTTGTCCTTTCTGTTTTTTACTTTAAAACTTAATATTTCTTTAAACTGCACTTTATCACAATTTCCCAGAGGATATCTTCAGGTGATATTACTCATTCACTATGTTTTAGCAAACAACAGTCTCTCTGAGACAGTTACGTCCATCGCCAGTTGCACAATGTGTTATTCTAAGAAACACTGAAAAATTCTCTGAACTCCTCTTCCAATATCACTGTTGTCAGTGTGATTGTCCCAGACTTTGTGAATATTGACGTTTCACTAAATGTTCACCATGCCTGTATTAAACATTCCAATGAATTCCTATTTATTGCAGTGACGAGCCATGAAATGCTGTTCGGTGGGTGATCTAAAACTGTTCTGCTGCTTGTGTCCTTGGCAAGTAGTAGCCAGAATTTACATTCAGACTGACTCTACTTCATGATCTGTTGCCAAATGCTTTCTCTGTAATGCCTTCTTACCCATTATTGTTAGCGTCGTCCATTTTGACTGAATTTGCACAAGGTTGTGAACCATTGAATATTTATGTTCCACCTTTTTTTCGCCCGGTAACCACATCTCTCTGGTGTCTAAATCTCTTTTATCTCTGTGTCACAAATCCATCTACCTTGTTGCAGAGATTTTGTCCATTAATCAAAAACATAATTTACTCGTTCCCACAATTTCCTGTCACAAATCGATTTGCTGATCTACAGTTTTAGTTAAACTTTGTCCCATCCTGTTCCTTTCTGTTGTCTTCAGTCACATTCCCATGCTCCTCTGATGCTTCACGTTTTCTCTTTGGATTTGGAAAGCTCCTTTCACCTGAAGCCTATCCTTGCATCCTCTCTGTCATGTTAAAGCCCTGTCCGTAAATCTACCAACGTGATTGGCCAGGACATTGTTCCACTGGAACTGTGCTGGGACCAATCTGAATGGATTTTTTTAAAAAATCAGGTATGGGAAGTGGGTGTCTCTGGCTGACTAGCCTTTATTGCCCATCCCTTGCTGCCCTTGAGCTAAGCAGCTGGCTCGCCCATTTCACAGGGTAATTGAGAGGCAAACACTTTGCTGTTGGGTATGTCGTGCACACCACATGAGAGTGAACTGTTGTCTTTCTCTGAAGGTCAAGTGTTTGGATTTTTATCAATACTAATTTATGGATTGTTAATTCCAATTTTTAAAATTTATATTCATTTAAAATTCCACATGGTTAGAAGTTAGAAAGAAGAAGGGGGGTCATTTTGTTGGGACTGTATTGTAGACTGTTGTAGACCCAACAGATACCAGAGGAACAGCTGTGCAGAGAGATTGCAGATAACTATAGGAATAATAGAGAAGTGCAGGCTGGAGATTTTAATATTCCCTGTATTGACTGGGCCACCTAGAGTATAAAAAGAACTGGACTGAAGGCAATTTTTCAAATGTGTCCAAGGAAGGTTCCTAAATCAATATGCAGAGGGCCCTACTCTACTCAGGTGGGTGCAACACTGGATCTCCCCTCAGAAAACCAGGTCGGGCAAGTGACTGAAGTGTCATTCAGAGAGTACTTTGGGTCCAGTGCCCACAACTGTCTTCGTTTTAACATAGTTACGGAAAAAGATCAGCAGGTCCACAGATTGAAGAGGAAAACTGGAACAGGGCCAGGTTTGGGGCCATTCTGCAGGATCTGGCCAGCGTCAATGCCGTGAATTTAAAATTGCACAATGCCCAGTTATAATCCAACTCGCTTTGGAAGCGCTGGTCTTCACTGTAACAGACGAAAGGCTTAAACTAAATTTGTTTGATATTAATTTCCATGACACTGCCATCCTGTTGCTATAAATTCTGTACCTTTGGATTGTGCTCCACAACCAGCTGATGAAGAAGCAGTGCTCCGAAAGCTAGTGCTTTCAAATAAACCGGTTGGACTGGAACCAAGTGTCGGGTGATTTTTAACTTTGTACATCCCCAGTCCGACACAGGCACCTCCACATTATGATTCTAATCGATTGGGTGAGTCTGTTTGAAGGAAAAGGAACAACTGGCAAATGGGAGGCTTTTCAAAGTGTGATCTCAAGAATCCAGGCCCAGTATGCCCCATTGGGGTAAAGGGAAAAGCTGGCAGGGTTAGGGATCCTTGGCTGATGAGGGATAATAAGGCTCTGGTCTTGAAATGAAGACTGCATGCATTGGGTTTAAGATTTCCGTATCTACATATTCTTAAAGACACGATCAATCTGTGGAGACCCTACAATCCTCTCAGTCCCTGTAACACTCCCAATCTGCAGAAGTCATTCCAATGTCTGTGACTCTTTCAATACAGTTCCTACAAGACCCACTATCGATGTGATATCTTTTCATTGCCAGCACCCACCCTGACAATGTAAGCTCCTCCAGTGTCTCCATCCATCTACTCATTTCCACAATCTTCTCCAGCTCTTCCATGTGTAAACATCACCCTCCCCTTACAACCCTTCCCACTCTGACCAAACTGGAGGAGGTTACTAATGCTCCCGAATCTGTGAAACTGTCTCCAACCAAAATTGCTTTCTTTATCACTTGGAGAATCTATCTGATTCCACATCCTCTTTATCTAAATAACCTGCAGAACCTAAGCCTTCCTGTGCCTATAAACATCTTCAGTCATGGCTACCCTCCATACGTCTATTTATTTTTTCAATCTGTCCAACCCACTTTATCTCTGTACTCAGCTCCATTCACCTGAAACATTCCTGTCTGTGTAAAACACCCCATCCTACCAACATCCTTATCCCTGTAAACGTCTCCATTCCTCCCAACCTCCCCATCTCCATGTCCTCCTGTCGGCCCGACAGCTCTCCACATTTCTGTAACCTCCTGTGGCTCTATGCTCCTCCCTCCCTGTGAAAGCCCCTCCAGTCCCCACAATTCTCCCAGTCTGGTCATCTGCTCCAGATCGGACCATTGCTGTCTCTGTTACCTCATACAACCTGAGCAACGCCTCCTATTTGTGTCACTTCATTCAGATCGCATCCTCGCCCGCTTCCCAAAACATCTTGCTGCCATCATATTGCATGCTATTTAGAACATGGAATAGCACATTCCAGTCCAAGCCCTTCCACCCTCAATATTGTGCTGACCTTTTATCCTACTCTGAAGATGAAACGAACCGACATACCTTACATTTTACTATCATTGATGTGCCTATCCAAGAGTTGCTTAGATGTCTGTAATGTGTCTGAATCTACTACCATGGCTGGCAGTCCATTCCACGCACCCACCACACTCTGTGTAAAGAACCTGCCAGTCCCATCCATGCCGACAGGATATCCCAACCCAATCTAGTCCTACCTGCCAGCACCTGGCCCATATCCCTCTGATATCTAAGCTAAAGCTTCCGCCAATTACCTTAAACGTATGTCCCCTTGTGATAGCCATTTCACCATGGGATGTAATCTCTGGTTATCCACTCTATCTATCCCTCTCATTCCCTTGTACACCTCTATCAAGTCACCATTCTTCCTCCTTCGCTGTGATCAGAAAAGCCCTAGCTTCCACAACCTACCTTCTATGGGCATGCCCTCCAGTCCAGGCAGCATCCTGCTAAATCTCCTCTGCACTGTCTTTAAAGCTTACACGTCCTTCCGATAATGAAGCAAACAGAACTGTTCAAAATATTCGAAGTCTGGTCGAACTGGGGTTCTGTAGAGCTGCAGCAAAATTTCACATCTCTTAAATTCAATCCCCCTGCTAATGAAAGCCAACACACCATCCGCCTTCTTAACAGCCTGTCAACTTGGGTGGGAACCTGAGGGACACAGGATCCCTTTGTTCCTGCACGCTGCTAAGAATCCTGCCTTTAACCACGTAAAGGTTTTCTGCAGAATCCTCCAATCGAAAACTATCCCTATCTTTGTAAGTCCCTCCAGTCCCTACATCACTCATAAACTGTGAAACCTCCTCAAGTCCATATATTACTAATGTCTGCAAAAACCTCCCGTCCTGATGTCCCTCCATATCTCTGTAACCCCACCATCCTCCAGTGCCCTTCTGGGGAACATTGCAGAGGAAGGAGGAGTTGGAGAGTCTGGGCCATGTTCCGAGGTATGAAGGGCTGCAGAACCTGGAGGATGGTACAAATGTCGGAAGGGACGTGGGACTTGCAGAAGGTTAGAGGTTCCGGGATTCATTGAACCTGCAGGATGGGACAGGGGATGGCTTGTGGAACCTGGAGGATATTATGATTTGAACCACAGGCAATTTTTGATTGGACCATTCAGCCGATCTTACAGTCATGCAGATATACAGCATGGAAACAGACCCTTCATTCCAACCCAGCCATGCCGACAGGATATTGCAACCCAATCTAGTCCCACCTGCCAGTACCTAGCCTATCTCCCTCCAAACCCTTTCTATTCATATATCCGCCAAATGCTTCTTAAATGTTGCAATTGTACCATCTGTAAGATTGGCTGAAAGATCCAATCAAACATTGCCTGTTGTTCAAATCATAACATCCTCCAGATTCCACAACCCATTCATGGTCCCATCCTGCAGATCAGATATCCCAACCCAATGTAGTCCCACCTGCTAGCACCCGGCCCATCTCCCTCTAAACCCATCCTATTAATATAACCATCCAGATGTCTTTTAACTGTTGCAGTTGTACTAGCTTCCACCACTTCCTCTGGCAGCTCATTCCATATATGTACTATCCTCTGCGTGAAAACGTTGCCCCTTTTTATCTTTTATATCTTTCTACTCTCACCCTAAACCTCGCCCTATAATTCTGGACTCGCACACCCCAGGATAAAGCCTTTGTCTATTTACCCTATCCATGCCCCTCTTGATTTTATAAACCTCGATAAGGTCACCCTCAGCCTCCGACTCTCCAGGAAAAACAACCATCACCTGTTCAAACTCTCCCTACAGCTAATCACTGGGAATGTTGTTGTCAATCCTTTCTGGACCCTTTCAAGTTTCACAAAATCCTTCCGATCGGAAGTAGAACAGAGTTGCATGCAGCAGTCCAAAAGTGGCCTAACCACTGCCTTGTACAGCCGCTACATGACCACCCAACTCCTGTACTCAATACTCTGACCAATAAAGGAATGCATGCCAAACGCCTTCTTCTCTATCCTAACTACCTGTGACTCTACTGTCAAGGAACTCTGTATTTCATTTGAAAAGTTGCATCGACAGGTAGATTGGTCCGAGGTCTTCTGGGTAATGCTAGTTCAGTCTAAGCTGGAAGGCAGAGCCAGTGAAATATTTGCAGCGCTGTCTGATGAATGGGCGAGAGATAATGCACATGTCAAACAGGCTATTTTAAGTGCTTATGGATTGCTTATGAAAGGGAAGCCACGACAATTCCCTTTACTGTACCATCGCTATCTGTCAAAGCTCCTTCAGGTCTATATCCTCCGAATTGTTGAAACCTGCTCTCACCATTGCAACTCCCATTATTTCCTAACATTGTTGAGTCTCTAAAAGCTTCCCTATCAGGTTAATCTCCTCCACTGCATACATCACTCCTAGCCTGTGTAATCTCTTCAATTCCTTCAGTTCCTATATACCTATGTATTGGTGTGACTGCTTTGTGGCCATTGTATCCTCATTTATATCTCCAAAAGGCTCTTTCACTGTAGCACATCCTATGCTCATAAGTGAATCTGGTCTCTCACAAGACTCTCTATCACTGTCTCCTCCAGTCTCTACAAGCTTCCCTATCCCTGGCGTATCTTGCAGCATGCACACCACTCACTCTCTCTGACATACCTTCCAGTGCATAAATTCATCTCTCCTTCTAACTGTATCCAGTCGACAACTTCATCCCTGTGCGTGCAACATCCTCCAGTCCATGTACTCCTCTCTATTGCTGCAGCATTCTCCAGCTTATATCATCTTCCATGTGCTTGCAACATTCTCCAGTCCATACTACCCACCCTTTCCCTGTAATATTCTCCAGTCCATACCATCCTCTCTATCGCTGTGATATTCTCCAGATGCCACATCTGTTGTTAAATGTACGACATCCTTGAATCCTGTGAATGTTTCTACACCGTGATCAACATAGTCCATATAACGATCCACAACCCTACACACATCCCTATCTCTGGAATCTAATCAAAGACGCTTTGTCTCTCTAACTTCCTCCAAACAATAAAATATTTTCTCCTGCGGACATTCTGTAGCAACTGTAACTATGTTTTACCCTACAACATTGTTGTGCCCCCAAACATCTCTCCCACTCTGTGGCCTCTAACCATCCCTCAAAGGCCCTCTCTCAGTGACATGCGCCATGCATTTGCAACAAGGCAGATGGAATGACAGCATTAACTGAAGGGAACAGATATGATCGAACTGTTATTGTGGAGATGTGGCTGCAGAATGATCATGACAGCAATGTGATTATTGAGGGGTTGTAGGGATTTAGGCAGGATCAGCAACAAACCAAACAAGGTCCTGTTTTGTGAAGAAAGGACACAGTCAGTGCATTAGTGAGACAGCCAATTTAACCTGGGAATCAAAAAATAGAGTTATTTTAAATGGACAACTTCTAAATAGCAAGGGGGATCTGGAAGATCAAATCACAATCCATGCCCGTTGGTAAGTTAGATACAATATTTTCTTGGTGATAGTAGACAGAGGCATGTGGAGTGGTCAATTTCTGATTGGACGTCTGTGGCCAATGCTGTTTCACAAGGATCAGTGCTGTGACGTCTGTGTGTCATTTATATCTGTGATTCAGATGAAAAGGTCAGCAGTTTGAGTGGTAATTTTACAGACGACATTCGGAAAGGCATGTAATGATTAGGGATACTTAGGGGAATTGTGGATAGTGAGGAAGAGTGTTCAAGGTTGCAGCACTATGTAGATCAGCTGGAACATTGGGCAGAGATGTGGCAAATTGAATTTCATCGGGACAGGTGTGAAGTGATGCATTTATGAAGCCAAATGGAAGAGAGAAGTACACTAATTGACTAGTTGGAAACATTGATAAACAGAGAGACATTGGAAGCAAATCCATAGCTCCCTCAAAATAACAACACAGTCGGATGTGGTGGTAAAGGAAGAGTATGGTATGCTTACCTTTATTGGTCACAGTACAAAAATGTAGAAATATCAAATACTAGGGCGCATCGGTTTCAGGTGAGAGTGAGAAGTTTTAAGTGAGATGAATGAGACCAGTTGTCTTTAACGAGAGGGTGGAAGCTGCTCAGGAGGTGGGAGAGGTGGCAATGAGAGCAAAGGTTTGAAGTGGCATTTAGACAGAAACATGAACAGGCAGAGAATAGAGAGATATCGCCCATGTACAGGCAGATGGGATTAGTTTAGAATAGCATCATGGTCAGCACATCCATGGTGGGCCGAAGGGCCTATTACTCTGCTGTACTGTTCGAGTTTCTAACTTCACGGCATCCACCCTGTCAAAGCCCCTCAGAATCCTGGATGTTTCATTCAATTTCTCTCCCATTCTTCAAAACCCCAATGGGTTCAAGGGCAATCTACTCCACCTCTTCTCATTGGAAAATCCCGCCATCTCCAGGATCAGCCGAGTGAACCTTCCCTGGCCTGCCTCCAACACGAGAATGTCTTTCCTTAGGGCACGTGTACTGTTCATTATCATCTAGGTGTGGTCTGACTTGTACCTTGCATCGTTTTAGCAAGACCTCCCTATATTTAGACTCCATTCCCTTTGCCTTCTCGATTACCTGCTGATCCTGTAAGCTTCGTGTTTCAGATTGATTCACAAGGAGTCCCCAAATCCTTTGTGCAGTCAGTCTGAACCAAACGGTGTTAGCCTGACAGTAAGTCGGGAACGTGCTGAAATGCGTTTTAAAGGATATGATAATAAATGATAACTAGATACTTAGAAACAATGGGAGATGTATGATTTTATAAAAGGTGAATATTTTTAAATCTGTTGGATCCTATAATTTGGTGTGACCATAAATGCAGAATAGATAAGGTTGGGGGAGGCTAGTTGCGGTAGAGGGATATTTGAAATTTCAGAAGCATTTTGACAAGTTTCAACAGGGGCTAAAACTTAGCTCGTGAGAGAATAGGGCCCCTGAAAGGTCAATGAGGCTGTCTGTGTGGAATCACTGCTGATGGGGGAGATACTGAACAAATATTATGTGTTAGGATTTACTGTGTTGAAAGACATGGAAGTTCGGGAACTTGGGAAAATACATCGTGATGTCTTGAAAAGAGTGCACATTGGAGAACAGGAGGTGCTGGATGTCTTAAAATGCGATAAGTTAGATAAAACCTTGGGACATAGTCAGATGTATCCCAGCGCCTTGTGAGAAGCGAGGGAGGAAATTACAGGGCCCTTTCAGAGATATTTGTATCATCGACAGCTACTACCGACCAGTGAGACTGATGGCAGGGTGGTAATTTGTTGGAGGAGATTCTGAGAGAAACGATCATCGTGCATTTGGAAAGGTAAGGACAGATTAATGATCATCAGCATGGCTTTGTGCACGGGAAATCATGCCTCAAACCTGAGTGTGGAGATATACAAGTGAGAGGTCAAAGCAGAGCAGTACACGATGTCCACATGAACTTTAGCAAGGCCTTTGACAAGGTTCTGCATGGCAGACTGGTTAGTAAGTTTAGATCACACATAACCAGGGAGCGTTCACTAACTGGATACAAAACAGGATTGACGGTAGGAGACAGAGTATGTTCATAGAGGGTTGCCGCTCAAACTGCAGGCCTGTGACCAACGGTGTGCCATGGGGTTCGGTGCTGGGTCACTGTTGTGCATCATTTATATAAACAGTTTGGTAGATAATACAGGAGCCATGGTTAGCAAGTTTGTGAGTGAGACTGAAATTGGTGATAAACTGGACAGTGAAGAGGATTATCGAAGAGTACAATGGAATCAACAGTACTGCTGGACCAGTGAGGTTAGGAATACAGGTGGAGAAATGCAAGATGTTGTATTGTGGTAAAGCAGACCAGGCTGGACTTGTACAATTAATGTTCGGGCCCTGGGTACTGTTGTCAATCAGTGACCCAGGGATGCAGGTAAAGTTTTTTGAAAGTAGCTTCACGGCTAGACAGGCTGGTGAAGCAGGCGTTTGGGAGGGTTCCCCTTCATTGGGCAGAGCATTGAGAGTAGGAGTTGGGATGTCATGGTGTATCTGTACAGGATATTAGTGAGACCACTGTATAAGCATTGTTGATTATCTGGTAAAAATCAACTTGTTCACGTATGTCCATTAGAGAGGGATATCTGACATTCTTACCTGGTCTGGCTCACATGTGACTCCAGTCCCACAGCAATATAGCTGACTCTGAGCTGCCTTTGGGCAATTAGCAGGAGGGCAATATATGCCGGTCCAACCGGTGACATCCTTAGGCTGTGAATGAATCAATGAAAAATACAGATGTCTATCCCTACCTCTGCAAACAGCTCTAGCTGCAGCAATTCGTACTGACTTTGTAATGTTGTTCAGGCCTTTGCCCCTCTCTGGAACACCCTCACCACCTCCAACACCTTCAATTCTCACTGTTCCGCTACTCTGATTAATTACTGACAATATTTCCTCTTCCTACTGCACTCCTGCACGTTTCTAAATGTTGGTTACTTCAGAATTGGTCGGTTCTTTTTAATCTCTTAATCAAATCGGCCAAGACCGTCTGAAGTGGGGAAGGAGCATTGGGAAGGTGTCGAGCACCTCGAGACTTTCTGTGGGGAAAACGGGAATCCAGGAGAAAACAGCACAAGGAGCGCGCTGTCATATCAATGCCCCACCCACCCCCTTTCCATGTCCACCTTCTGCCCCAAGTGTAACAGCGTCTGTGGAAGGCCACATCGGTCTGTACAGCCAACTCCAGACTCACACACCCCCACTGAGAGTGGGAGAGAGTCAGCCTCATCTGTTACCCACCACCAAAGAGATGATGAGATAGGAAGGTTGAATCCCCTCACAATTATCCCCAGTGCCTTTGTTACAAATTCAAACAGTTCCCTGTTAATGCAGCGTCTAATAATGTGATATCACTCAGTCTCTCTCCATGTGGTATCCCTCGCTGTGTCAGTCTATTTGCTGCCTCTGTCAGCATTTCTCCCTCGTACAGATGGTCTGAGATCCTGAGTCAACAGAATTGTCCATTCCAGAGATATGCAGCAGCACAGGCAAGGGATGGAGACTGGGATTATCGAGATCTCTGCTGGACTCTGTGCCACTCTGCATGTGTTATGCTCATTGCATCGGTCTATTTCTGTCTCATGCAGGTCATCAGAATGTTCCTAACCCCTGTCTCATCTATCATCTCATTGAAACTGGTTGGTCAGCCAGAGAGGGATGGAGAGGGAGATCTGGAGCCTTCAGTAATTCCTGCAGCCGGTAAGATCACTCACAGTAAACAGCACAGGGTGGAGGTAGTAGACGTCTATATTCAGACCTGGAAGACCGGACATAGATACAGAGCTGGGTAAGGAACAGCAACATTCTAGGCTTCATTCCCACCATCTTGTGAGGGTCCTGCTTTCACCTCTTCTGTACTGGTCCTCAATGCGACAGCACAGGGATCGCAGGCATCAATCCTGGCCCATGCTGTTTTCGTGATCTCTGTAATATCCTCCAGTCCCGATAATCCTTCCTTTGTTTGGAATCTCCTCTAGTCCACATCATTCTCTGGGTCTCTGTCACTGTCTCTGTCAGGTTCTCCAGTCCTTAACACCCTAATCCCTAACCTTATGCAGTAGATACTAAATTCCTTCATCCCTTCAACCGACCCTGACAGCCCTGTCTATCCATGTAAGGTTGTCCCACCAATACCACCCTCCATGTCAATGTATTTGTCTTTAATCTCTCCATCCGCCCCTACCTATGTAATCTTCTCCAGCTCCTACAACCCTTTCTTAGCTGTGAAAAATTGTAATCTCCTTATCCTTCTCCAATTCTTTGATCTTTATCTTGTTAAATTTCACCCTCATTCCCGACACCATACCCCTCCCAACCACAGGAACCTGTTACAGTTTGTGCAACCCTCCCCATTTGTGTAACTGTCTCCAACCTAGTAACTTAGCATTCTCCATTGCCTTTCTATCTATGTAGCCTCCAGAGCCCAGAAGCCTTCTTATATCTGTAAATGTATTCAGTCACGACAACCTGCCATATCTCTGTTAGTATACACAATAATCTCCTGGATGAAACAGCCCCCTGTCTGTGCCCCTCAGTCTGCCTGCCTCTTCCTTTCTCCATCCCTATCCCTATCTCCAGAATCTAATCCAGCTCCCTCTATCTCTGTAAATTCCTCCAATCCCCAAACACCTTTGTCCCATTGACATTCTTGATCAGACATAACTCTGTTTAATTCTAAGCCTCCCTATCTCTATAACTTCTACTCATCTGTTCAACCCCCACTACTGAGGAACGACTCCCTGCGTTCGCCATAAGGAAAATGGTATGACAGTGAACAGATATGATGGAACTGTCATTCCGGAGATGTAGCTGCAGAATGTCCATCGCTGGGAAGTGAATACTGAAGGGTTGTTTAGATAGAGTCATAGAGTCAGAGAGATGTACAACATGGAAACCGACCCTTCGGTCCAACCCATCCATGCTGAGCAGATATTCCAACCCAATCTAGTCCCAATAGGCAGACTAGGCAAAAAGCCAACAAGTTATGAAGGAAGAATGAGGTTAATGCATTAATGAGACAGTCATATAAGTCTGAATATGAAAAGTAGAGCTGAGAATAAGCAAATAGCAGCAACCGTTAGCAGGAATTCATTTGTAGGCACCAAACAGTGATGGGAATGTCAATATGGTTACAGTCCGGACACTGAATGTACTTATGGCAAGGGCAGTACAGTAACTGTGTGTGACAGTGGTCTCCATGCCGACTGATACAGCAACGAGCCTGTTGGATTGAATTTGTTGGTGTGAATATAAATGGCAGAAGTGTAAGAGTGTAGGAGGGGTGTAGTGCTATAGGGGATATGGTGTATTTGAATTATCAGAAGCCTTTATGCAAGTTTCAATAAGGGCTAAAGAGTAACTTGGTAGAGAATAGGGCCCCTTAAAGATCAATAAGGTCGCCTATGTGTGGAACCAGAGAAGATGGTTGAGATATTAGACAAAACAGTCTTGTCAGTATTTACTGTGGAGAAAGACATGGAAGCTCGGGAATGTTGGGAAATAAATAGTGATGTGTTGGAAAGAATCCTCACCAGAGAAGAGAAAGTGCTGGAATCTTACAACAAATAAAGGTCGATCAGTCTTCAGTAGCTCATTAGGTCGATCCTAGAATATTGTGGGAAGCTAGGGAAGAGATTGCAGTATCCCTTACAGAGATATGTATATTATCAACAGACACAGTGAGATGGTGGAAGTCTGGAGGTTGGCTAATGCTGTTCCATCACTGAAGGACTGCAGGGAAAAGCCGGGAAATTACAGCCCCGTGAGCCCAGTGATGGGGAAGTTGTTGGAGGAGATTCTGAGAGAAAAGAGATCCTTACATTTACAAAGGCAAGGGCTGATTCAAGATGGTCAGCATGGCTTTGTGAGTGGGAAACAATGTTTCACAAACCGGATTGACTCTTCGAGGAGGTGGCCAAAGATAGATGAAGGCAGAGCAGTCAACGTTGTCCACATGGACTTTAGCATCTAGTCAAGAGGAAGGAGGAAGTTTACTTAAGGTCTCGACAGGGATCAGACAGGGCTCCAGAGAGTTACATTGGATGGCACGGTGTCTCAGTGGTTAGCACTGCGACTTCATAGCACCACGGACTCCATTTCGATTCCAGCCTCAGGCGACTGTCTGTGGGGTGTTTGCGCATTCTCCCTGTGGGTTTCCTCCAGGTGCTCTGGTTTCCGCCCCACAGCCCAAAGATGTGCCAGTGTGGTGCCTTAGCCATGCTAAATTACCCATAGTGTTCAGGGATGGATAGGTTTGGTGCATTAGTCAGGGCAAATGGAGAGTAATAGGGTGGGGGAATGGGGCTGGGTTGGATACTGTTTGGAGGGTTGATATGGAGTTGTTGGGCAAAATGGCCCGTTTCCACACTGTAGGGATTCTCTGAAGGTACCAGGAAAGAACCAAGAGATGGACTTAGGGCAACTAGAAGGGGGCATGAAAAAGCATTGTTGGGAAGGATTAAGGAAAACCGTAAGGTATTCTCCACTTATGCAAGGAACAAGAGGATGTTCAGAGTGAGGATAAGGCCAATCTGGGATAGTGGAAGGAACTTGTGCCTGGAGTCACAGGAGGTAGAGGAGATCCTTAATGAATACTATGTCTCAGTATTCACTGCTGAGAAGCGTCTTGTCATTTGTGAGGACAGCGTGAAACAGGCTGATGTACGCGAACAGGTGGATGTTACGAAGGAGGATGTGCTAAGAATTTTGTAAAAGATAAGGATAGATAAGTCGCTGAACCAGACTGTATGCGTCCAAAGTTAGTACAGGAACCGAGGGAGTGGATTGTTGAGCACCTGGGTGATGACATTTGCACCCTCACTGTCCACTGGAGTCAGACCAGATGATTGGAGGCAGGAAAATATTATTCCCTTGTTCAGGAAAGGGAATAGGGATAATCCTGGGAATTGCACACCTGTCAGTCTTATGTCTGTGGTGTGCAGATTATTGGAGAGGACTCTGGGAGACAGGATTTATTATTCCTTGGAAAACCATAGTTTGATGAGAGATAGTCAGCAAGGTTTTGTAAGGGGCAGGTCATGCCTTACAAGTCTTATTGAATCTTTAGAGAATGTGACAAAACATCTTTATGGCTCATTCAGAAAGTGCAGAGGCATGGGGTACAGGGAAACCTGTCTGTCTGTATACAGGATTACTGGCCCACAGAAGACAGAGGGTGATGATAGATGGAAAGCATTCATCCTGGACCTCAGTGACCAGTGGTTTTCTGCAGGGAGAGGTTACAGGACCTCTGCTCTTTGTGATTTTATGAATGACTTGGATGTGTGAGTGAAAGAGTCCAATAGTAAGTTTCCCAATGACAGAAAGGTTGGTGGAGTGGTTGATAGTGTGGAGGGCTGTTGTAGGTTGCAACGGAACATTGACAGGATGCAGAGTTGGGCTGAGAAATGGCAGATGGAGTTCAATCTGGGAAAAGTGTGAAGTCATTCACTTTGAAGATTGAATTTGAATGCAGAATACAGAATTAAAGGCAGGATCTTTGGCAGTGTGGAGGAACAGAGGGCTCCTGGGTTCCAAGTCCATAGATCCCTCAAAGTAGCCACCCAAGCTGATTGGCTTGTTAAGAAGCAATGCATTGTTTGGGATTTCATTAGTTTGGGGTTTGAGTTTTAAAGCTGTGAGGTTATGCTGCAGCTGTACAGAGCCCTGGTTAGACCCCACTTGGAATATTGTGTTCAGTTCTGGTCCCATCATTGCAGGAAGGATGTGGAAGCTTTAGAGAGGGTAAAGAGGAGATTTACCAGGATGCTGCCTGGACTGGAGGGCATGTCTTATGAAGAAAGGTTGAGGGAGCTAAGGCTTTTCTCAGTGGAGTGAAGAAGGGTGAGGGGTGACTTGACAGAGGTGAACAAGGTGATGAGCATCATAGACAGAGTGAATAGAGAGAGAGATTTTTTACCCTCATATAAATAGTTATTACAATGGGGTATAATTTTTGGGTGATTAGTGGATTTCAGAGGTAGGTTTGTTACATATAGAGTGGTGCATGCGGAATGCACTGCCAGTGGTGGCGGTAAAATTAGATGCATTCGGGACATTTAATATACTTCTGGATAGGCACATGGATGATAATAAAATGAAGGGTATGGAAGTTAGAGTCATAGAGATGTACAGCATGGAAACAGACACTTCAGTTCAATCCGTCCATGCTGACAGGATATCGCAACCCAATCTAGTCCCACCTGCCAGCACCCGGTCCATATCCCTCCAAACCCCTACTTTTCATATACCCATCCAAATACCTCTTAAATGTTGCAATTGTACCAGTCTCCACCACTTCCTCTAACAGCTCATTCCATACACATACCACCCTCTGTGTGAAAATGTTGCCCCTTAGGTCTCTTTTATATCTTTCCCCTTTCACCATAACCTATGCCCTCTAGGTCTGGACACTCCAACCCCAGGGAAAAGACTTTATCTATTTACCCTATCCATGTCCCTCCATTTTTTTGTAAACCTCTATAATGTCACCCCTCAGCCTCCGACGCTCCAAGGAAAACAGCCCCAGCCTGTTCAGCCTCTCCCTGTAGCTCAAATCCTCCAGCCCTGGCAGCATCCTTGTAAATCTTTTCTGAACCCTTTCAAGTTTCCCAACATCTTTCCGATCGGAAGGAGATCAAAATTGCATGCAATATTCCAACTGTGGCCTAACCATTGTCCTGTACAGCCGCAACATGACCTCCCAACTCCTGTACTCAATACTCTGACCAATAAAGGAAAGCATACCAAACACCTTCTTCACTATCCTATCTATCTGCGACTCCACTTTCAAGGTGCTATGAACTTTTACCTCAAGGTCTCTTGGTTCAGCAACACTCCCTAGGACCTTACCATTAAGTGTATAAGTTCTGTTAAGATTTGCTTTCCCAAAATGCAGCACTTCGCATTTATCTGAATTAAACTCTATCTGCCACTTTTATTTTTGATCTTCTGGTCGGATAAAACATTGGCATATCATCACGGCCGAAGGGTCTTGTGCTGTGTTCTACATGTCGTGTGTTAAACTTGGTAATATGCTCAGATCAGTGTAAAAGGATATGGCGTTCAGGAGAAGCTAGTCAACTGGACAGAAAATTGGCTTGATGGTAGGAGACAGAGGGTGATGGGAGACATGTTGTTTTTCTGACTGGAAACATTTGACCAGTGGTGGAGAGGGTCCACTGTTGTTTGTCATTTGGATAAATTTTTTGGATGAGAATATTGTTAAATAAGTTAAGTAAGTTTTTTGGGTGACACTGAAATTGGTGGTAAACTGGACAGTGATGAAGGTTATCTGTGGTACAACAGGATGAACAGTACTGCTGGGATAGTGGGCTGAAGAATAGCAGATGGAGTTTAATTAGATAAAGGTGAGGTGTTCCATTTTGGTGAAACAAACCAGGGTGGGACTTGTGCAGTTAATGTTCGGGCCCTGGGAATGTTGTCAGTCAGTGACTCAGGTAGACAGTTCTTTGAAAGTGGTGTCACAGGTAGACAGGCTGGTGAAGCAGGCATTTGGAGAGGTTACCTTCATTGGGGAGAGCATTGAGAATAGGAGTTGGGATGTCATGTTGTATCTGTACAAGACATTGGTCAGGTCACCATAAAAGCGTTCTTGATCAGTGTGAAGAACTCATCTGGTTCCCTGACCTCCTTTTGTGTAGACCATCTGACATTTTAACCTGGCCTGGCTAACATGTGACTCCAGACCCATTGCAATATGGCTGTCTCTGAGTTGTCCTCTGGGTAATTAGCAGTGACACACACATCCCATGAATGAATCAATAACAATACATATGTCCCTCTCTACCTCTGCAAACCCCTCCAGCTGCAGCAATTCATACTGGCTTTGTAACATCTTTCAGGCCCTGACCACTCTCAGTAACACTCTTACCAACTCCGGCACCTTCACCTCTCCCTGTTCCTTTGGTGACATTGAACCCTGTCACTGATTCCCCTTCCCACTGCCCAACTCCTGCTAGCAGACCCTTTGCAATCCCTTTAACACTTACTCCTAAAACGCTCTCTCACTTCAGGATTTTAAGTACAGTTTGGTGATCTTCTAAGCCTTATAATCTAATATGATACATTTTGTCCTGAGTGAGGGGCCGGTGGGAATTTCTTGCTGAGGTTTTGTCTGTTTCAGTGGAATGTTCTTTTGTTGAGTGATTTACACTGTCCTTTCAAATGTTTTCCACTGTTCTTATACAGGCACATATTTCAGTCTGTTTCACCTCTTTACATTGGTCAGTTCTCATCTCAAACCCATGTAATTGGCTGTTTTTGTTTCTAGTTGTAGCGTGTCCTTTCTGTGATTCACTTTAAAACTTTATATTTCTTTAAACTGCACTTTATCACAATTTCCCTGAGGCTCTCTCCAGGTGACGTTACTCATTCACTAAGTTTGATCACACAACGGTCGATCTGAGATTTTTTTTTAATTTCAAAAATATACTTTATTCATAAAATGATTTGATGGTCTGTACATTTGGTTATGCCATACATATGTCAACATTTACATACACAGATCAGAATTTATCATTGCTAAATACAGGTCTGTGCATTTCTCAATCTTATGCACATATATTTGGCTGAGGCATCAGCAAAGCCCAAAAAAAACGTCCGCATGGGCCGATGTTACACGGTGGTCTTTCCCCACCGCGCCTTGGTGGCAGCTGCCCCAAGCTTCAGCGCGTCCCTCAACACGTAGTCTTGAACCTTGGAATGTGGCAGTCTGCAACACTCAGTCGGGGTCAACTCCTTCAGCTGGAAGATCAACAAGTTTCGGACCGCCCAGAGAGCGTCGTTCACCGAGTTGATGATCCTCCTGGCGCAGATCGCTCTGAGATAGTTACGTCCCTCGCCAGTTGCGCAATTTGTTATTCAAAGAAACACTGAAAAAAAATTCTCTGAACTACTCTTCCAATATCACGGTTGTCAGTGTGACTGTCCCAGATTATGGGACTATTGAAGTTTCCCAAAATTATTACAATGTGTTTGTTAAAAAATTCCAATCAGTTCCTGTGTAAAAAAGTGATGAGCATTGGAATAGTGTTCGGTGGCTAAAACTGTTCTGCTCCTTGCGTCCTTGGCAAGTAGTAGCCAGAATTTACATTCAGACTGACTCTACTTCATGATCTGAGGTCAAATGATTTCCCTGTACTGCCTTTGTTATCCATTATTGTTAGCGTTACCCATTTTGCCTGAGTTTCCACAAGGTTGTGATCCATTGAATATTTATGTCCACCTTTTGTTTGCCCTGTAACCACGTCTCTCTGGTGTCTAAATCTCTTTTATCTTTGTGTCACGAATCAATCTACCTTATTGAAGAGAGTTAAAAATCACACAACACCAGGTTATAGTCCAACAGCTTTAATTGGAAGCACACTAGCTTTCGGAGCGATGCTCCTTCATCAGGTGATTGTGGAGGGCTCGATCGTAACACAGAATTTATAGTAAAATTTTACAGTGTGATGTAACTGACATTATATATTGAAAAAATGATTGTCTGTTAAGCATTTCATCGGTTAGAATACAGTGATAGTTTCACTTCTTTCATGTGTAAATCACAAAACATTTTTTTAAGTTGCATTCTCGGGTTAGCTGTTAACAATGGTGATAGCTCGACAATATGTTAACGGTGTTGCCCCCCTGTGTTCTCTGTCTATGCCCTGATATTTAGATTTATTCTAATCTAAAAAGTGAGATAAGAGTTTGACATAAATTCATGCAGTTTTTAAGCTCAGAGTTCTACATGAATGCATGTAGTTTTTGAGCAAAGTACAATGTAATCCTGCAAGTACAAATTCACCCCACAAAATATATGTGTGTCTGTGGGTCTTTGTCTGTCTGTGTGTGTCTGTCTGGGATGGGGGTTGTGAGTGTGAGAAGGTGTGTGTGTAGTGTGTGCAGAGTGCCTTAAGTCTGTGAGGGAGTGCATGTGTGAGAGTGTGTGTGTCTATAAGGGTGTGTATGGGTGTCTGTGTGCGCGTCTGTGTGTACCTGTGTCCATGTGTATATGAGAGTGTGTGTATGTGTAGGAATATCTGTGTGTGTGTAGTGCAATGGTGATCACCTGTAATGTGACATGAACCCAAGATCCCGGTTGAGGCCCTCCCTATGGGTATCGAACTTAGCTATCAGCCTCTGCTCGGCCACTTTTCTCTACTGCCTGTCCCGAAGTCCACCTTGGAGGATGGTCGCCCGAAGGTCTGAGGCTGAATGTCCTGGACCACTGAAATGTTCCCCAACTGGGAGGGAACCCTCCTGTCTGTTGATGGTTGTGCGGTGCCCATTCATCCATTGTCGTAGCCTTTGCTCGGTTTCCCCAATGTACCATGCCTCCGGGCATCCTTGCCTGCAATGTATAAGATAGACAACGTTGGCTGAGTCACATGAGTACCTGCCATGTACAAGGTGGGAGGTGTTCCCACACGTAATAGTGGTATCTATATCCACAATCTGACACGTCTTGCAGCGTCCACCGTAACAGGGTTGTATGGAGTTGTCCTGAGGGCCATCCGCTTTATCCTCGATTACAACGTCTTCACTGTCCACTATGCCACCCTCCAGCCTTTCCAGCACATCACACATGGCTATCAATGGTACAAATATCTTTGCTCAGGGCTCCACAATGTTCTGTGATACACTTAATCATGTCCTTGGGCTTTACATAGCTTTGTGTTTTAAAACCTTCTATAACATGCACTCTTTTCAAGTCATAGAGATGTAGAGCATGGAAACAGACCCTTCGGTCCAACTCGTCGATGCTGACCAGAAGATGTAAATAAATACATCCCATTTACCAGCATTTAGCCCATGAACTTCTAAACCCTTATTATTCATATACCCATCCAAATATCTCTGAAATGTAGTCATAGTATCAGTATATTACTTTCTCTCTCAGCTCATTCCATACACACACCAAAGTGTGCATAAACAAGCTGTCCCTTCAGTGCCGTTTAAACCTTTCCCCTTTAACCTTAAACCTAGGCTCTCTAGGTTTGGACTCTTGAACCCCTGGAAAAAGACCTTGAATGTTTACCCAATCCATACCCCTCATGTTTATATAAACCTCTGTCAGGTCACCCCACAGTGTCTGATGCTCCAGGGAAAATAACCCCAGCTTATTCAGCAACAACCCTGGCAACATCTTGTCAATCTTTTCTGAACACTTTCAACTTTCACAACATCCTTCCTATAGCGGGGATATTGGAATTGCAGAGAACTCCAAATGTGGTCTAACGTATTTTTCTTGTTCCCTGAGTTCCCCAGTCTTTGTCCACAATAAGTTCTGGAGTAAAAAAAAAGTGTTTAAGTTCTTAGACATATCCTGCTGTTCCACACATCAATGGTCGCATTGATCTTTAAGGGACACTATTTTGCCTCGAGTTACTCCTTTACTCAATATATTTATACAATCACTTTTGGATTCTCCTTATCATTCTCTGCCAAGGCTATTGCATGTACACTTTCTGCATTCCTGATTTCTACCCAAAGTGTATTCCTACAGCCCCTTGATCCAGTTGGCTATACCTGACATGTGCCCCCTTTTCCATGACCAGACCCTCAATAGACAGCCAGTGTTTCCGAATGCTGTCAGCATTGAGCTGCACACAAACAGGAACATGCTGGTGGTGATCGCTCAATTTATCTCACTTTTAAAATATTCTCACTTGCCAGACTTCCCTTTCCCTGCAAATAGGCTCCCCAATCACCTTTTGAGAGTTCCTGGCTAATATTATCAAGATTAGACTGGCCCCATTTTATAACTTGAACCTGTGGACCAGCCCTATCCTTTTCCATCACTATTTTCAAACTAATAGACTTGAGTCACTTTGGCAAAATGCTTTCCCACTCACACCTCAGTCCCTTTTCCTACCTTGTTTCCCAAGGGGAGGTCAGGGTTTGCCCCTTTCTCTTTTCAGGCCATTTACATATTGATTGGGAGTTTTCTGGAACAAAATTACCAAATTCCTCCCTTGCAAACACTGAACACTGGCAGTACCAGTCTAGGTTTGGAAAGTTTAAAAACCCCAACCACAACAGCCCTATTATTATGGTTGATATTTGAGATCTCCTGATATGTTTGTTCCTCAGTCTGCCACTGATTATTCGGGGTCACTAGGACAATCGTGTCAGAGTGATGACCCATTCTTATTTCTCAGTTCCACTAACATAGCGTCACTGGGTGATCCCACAGGAATATCATCTCTAGGTGCTGATGTAATGATTCATGCAATGAAAACCCACCACCACACGTCCTCTCTTGCCTCCCCTTCGATGCTTCCTGTAGCATCTCCACCTTGAAACAATGAACTGCCAGTCCTGTCCCTCCATCAGCTGTGTTTCTGTAATAACTATAATATCCTAGTCCCATGTTCCAATCCATGCCCTGAGTTTATCTTCCTCAGCTGTCAGGCCCCTTGCATTGAAATAAATGCAGTTTAATCATCAGTTCCCCCTCCCCCATTTCCTGCTATGTTCTTGCCTGCCTTCTCTGCTGACGTTGCTGTCTTTAACTTGTGCACCAACCTCAATCTTCTTTCTGGCCTTATGACTGTTTAAGATAGACTGTTGTGTGATAAACTTAGTGAATGAGTAATGTCACCTGGAGAGATCCTCTGGGAAATTGTGATAAAGTGCAGTTTAAAGAAATATAAAGCTTTAAAGTGAATCACAAAAAGGACAAGCTACAACTAGAAACAAAAATAGCCAATTACATAAGTTGGAGAGGAGAACTGACCAAGGTAAACAGGCTAAACAGACTGAAATATGTGCCTATAAATGAACAGTGGAAAATATTTGAAGGAACTGTGTAAAATACTCAACAAAAGGACATTCCACTGAAACAGACCAAAACTCAGCAAGAAATCCCACTGGCCCCTCACTCAGGACAAAATGGATCATATTAGATATTGAGGCTGCGAAGATCACCACAAAGTACTTAAAATCCTGAAGTGAGAGAGAGTTTTAGAGTAAGTTTTAAAGGGATTGCAATGGGTCTGCTAGCAGGAGGGGGGGCAATGGGAAGGGGAATCATTGTCAAGGTTTATTGACACGATAGGAACAGGGAGAGGTGAAGGTGCTGGAGGTGGTGAGAGTGTTACAGAGAGTGGTCAGGGCCTGAACGGTGTTACAAAGCCAGTACGGATTGCTGCAGCTGGAGGGGTTTGCAGAGGTAGGGAGGGACATATGTAGTTTTATTTATTCATTCATGGGATGTGGGTGTCACTGCCTGGACAAGCATTCTTTGACCCCATGCTAATTACCCAGAGATTGTTGGGGCCCTGGTGGATATATATAAGACTTTGCCATACACAGGGAAGTGCTGAATGACTGGAGGATCGCTAATGTGGTTCCTTTGTTCAAGAAGGGCAGCAGGGAGAGGCCAGGTAATTACAGAGCAGATAGTCTGACTGCAGGGGGAGGGAAAGTATTGGAAACAATTGTGAGGATGAATCGACACTTGCAAAGGCAAGGATCAGGTTGACAGGGTGGGAAAGGCACCTCAACTGGGAGCGGGAGAGGGACTCATATCCTGGTCGGGTGAATTGCTAGAGCTGCTTGAGAGGATATAGCCTGGTCTGGCAGGGTTTTGGACCTTAAATAAATGTAAGGCCAGTAAGAAGATTGAGGCTGGTACACGAGTTAAAGACAGCAATTTCAGCTGACAGGGCAGGCAAGAACATAGCTGGGAATGGGGGAAAACTGATGATTAAACTGGATTTATTTCATTGCAAGGGGCCTGACAGCTAAGCAAGATGAACTCAGGACATGGATTGGAACTTGGGACTGGGATATTATAGTTATTACAGAAACACAGCTGAGGGATGGGCAGGACTGGCAGTTCATTGTTTCAAGGTAGAGATGCTACAGGAATGGGAGGCAAGAGACGACGTGTGGTGGTGGGTTTTGAATGCATGAATCGTCACAGCAGTACTTAGAGAGGATATTCCTGTGGGATCGACCAGTGAAGCTATGTTAGTGGAACTGAGAAATAAGAATGGGTCATCACTTTGATACGATCGGACTGCTGACCCTGAATAATCTGTGGCAGACTGAGGAACAAATATATCGGGACATCTGAAATATCAACCATAATAATAGGGCTGTTATGGTAGGGTTTTTACACTTTCCAAACCTAGACTGGGACTGCCAGTGTTCAGTGTTTGCAAGGGAGGAATTTGGTAATTGTGTTCCAGAAAACTCCCAATCAATATGTAAATGGCCTGAAAAGAGAAAGGGGCAAAATCTAACCTCCCTTTGGGAATTAAGGTAGGGAGAGGGACTGAGGTGTGAGTGGGAAACCATTTTGCCAAAGTGACCACAGTTCTAGTAGTTTGAAAACAGCTTTGGAAAAGGACAGGCCTGGTCCACAAGTGCAAGTTCTAAAATGGAACCTGACCAATCTTGATCGTATTAGCCACGAACTTTCAAAGTGTGATTGGGGAAGGGAATTATTTACAGCGGAAGGGAAGTTTGGCAAGTGAGAATATTTTAAAAGTGAGATAAATTAAGTGATCAGCGCCAGCATTTTCCTGTTTGTGTGCAGGTCAATGCTGACAGCATTCGGAAACACTGGCTGTCTATTGAGGGTCTGGTCAAGGAAAAGGGGGCAGATGTCAGGAATAGCCAACTGGATCAAGGGACTCCCTGAGGATAACAGGGGCTTTAGGAATACACTGAGTAGAAAACAGGAATGGAGAAAGGCTAACTGAAATAGCCTCAGCAGAGAAGGAAAGGGGAATCCAAAAGTGATTGTATCAGTATATTAAGAGTGCATAAGTAAGTCAGGACAAAATAGTGTCCATTAAAGATCAATGAGGCCATCGATGTGTGGAACTGCAGGATACTTGCTAAGTTCCTAAACAATTTTTTCACTCCAGAAGTTACTGTGAAGAAACAGTGGGGAACTCACAAGGGTAATACATTAGACCACAATTGGAGTACTCTGCAATTCCAGTCTCTCTGCTAAGGAAGGTTGTTGTGAAACTTGAAAGGGCTCTGAAAAGATTAACAAGATATTGCCCAGGTTGTTGGCGAATAAGCTGGGGTTACTGTCACTGGAGAATCGGAGACTGAGGGGTGACCTTAGAGGTTTATATGAACATGAGCGGTATGGATAGGGTAAGCATTCAAGGTCTTTTCCCAGAAGTTGGGGAGTCCAAAACTAGAGGGCATAGGTTTAAGGCTGGAGGTGAATGGTTTACAGAGGGACTGAAGGGACAGCTTCTTCACACACATGGTGATGTGTGTATCGAATGAGCTGAGAGAGAAAGTAATGGAGACTGATACAATTACAACATTTAAAAGGTATCTGGATGGGCATCTTAATAGTAAGGTTGTAGACGTATATGGGCCAAATGCTGGAAAAGGGAATGGATTTATTTGGATCTTCTGCTAAGCCTGGACGAGTTGGGGACCGAAGGGTCTGTTTCTATGCTGTATATCTCTATGACTTGCAAAGAGTGCATGTTATTGAAGAGGTGGTGCTGGAGTTTTTAAAATACAAAGCTATGGCAAGTCCCAGAACCTGATTAAGTGTATCACAGGACACTGTGGGATGCTAGGGAAGAAATTGTGGAGAACCGAGCAAAGGCATGTGTACTACTGACAGTCATGTGTGATGAGCTGCCAGGATGGAGGGTGGCATCATGGACAGTGAAGGATGTTTTCTGAGATTACAAAGGGATCTTGATGAAGGGAGTGAATGGGCTGAAAAACTAGAGATGGAATTCAATCTGAATAAATACGAGTTTGCATTTGGTAAAGCAAACAAGGGTAGAGCTTATACAATTAATGTTAGGGCCTCGTTTAGTGTTTTAGAGCAGAGGGACCTCCGGGTTCAGGTACATAATCCTTGAAGCTTACATCACAGGATGGATAACACAGTGCTTGGCATGCCTGACTATTGCTCAGTCTATTGAATGGAGGATTTGGGACGTCATGTTGAGATTGCGCAGACATTTGTGAGGCCTGTTCTGCAATACTCTGTCCAGTTCTGGTCGCCCAGTTAACAGGGAGGATATTATTAAGCTGCAGGGCATTCAGAAGAGATTTACCAAGATATTGCTGGGTATGGAAGGCTTGAGTTCTGAAAAATGGCTGGATATGCAAAGTCTTTTTTCCCTGGAGCCTGGAGGTTGAGACATGATTCTGTAAAGGTTTATGATTAAGAAATGATTTATAGATCAATTTTATGGTAGTTGCCTTTTCCTCTGGATGGGGGAGTCTCAAGAGGAGGGGCCACATTTTTAAGGTTAGAGGAGAGAGATGTTCAAAAAAAAAGATATGGGGCAATTTGCTACACAAAGGGTGGTTTGTGTGTGGAATGAACTTCCTGAGAAGGGGTTTGATGTTGGTACAATTACAACGTTTAAAAGATATTTGGATAAACAAGTGAATAGGGAAGGGTTGGAGTGATATGGGCCAGCTCCAGGCAGCTGGGAAGAGTTTAGTTTTGATGATGGTGGGTATCAACTGAAGGGTCAGTTTCCATGCTGTATGGATCTATGACAAGAATATGGTTTTATTCCATTATTGAAAAAAGGATCAGGGCTGGGTCCACTGATGTGCATCATCAATAGAAACGATTTGGTTGAAAATATAGGAGTGATTGTTGCGGAGGTGTGGTGATGATCAAATGAATGGTGTAGTGGGCAGGAAATACGGTTATCAAAGGGGATCTTGACCAACTGGGCCAGTGGACCAAGGAATGAAAGATGGAGTTTAATTCAGGTGTTGGATTTTGTTAAGACAAACCAGGGAGGATTAACACAGTTAATGGAAGGGCTCTGGCCAGGGTTGTTGAACAGAGAGAGAGAGAGAGACCAGGGGGTGCAAGTTACATTGTTCCTCGGAAGTGGCGTCACAGGTGGACAGGGTGGGGAAAGCGGCATTTGACACATTTGCCAACATTGGCCAGCACTTTGTTACATACGTTGGAGATATTTGTAACATTGTCCTAAATATTTCCCTTGGGCAGAGGAGGCCACAAGGTGACCCTAAGAATGGTGAATAACCAAGGGTAGGTGAGTCCAAACCTAGAGGGTATAAACAGGAGGTGAGAGAGAGCAAGGATTTAAAGAGCAAGCTGAGGGGGAACATTATCCACAGAGGATGGTGTATAGACGGAACAAACTGCCTCAGGCACATGGGAGAAACAAGAACAATTGTACAGCATGGAAAAGACATTTGGGCAGGTACATGGAGAGGAGAAGGTTTGAAGAGATAAGGGCCAAATGCAGGCAAATGAGACTCATTCAGTTTAGGTAACATGGGCAGCATTGAGGAGTTGGACCACAGGTTCTGTTTCCGTGCTGTATCACTCTGTATCCAGCTAAAGAGGATTAGTGTACCAAAATAAGGCATGTTAGAGACACTGAAGCAAGTTACAGCAATGGTAGTCTGAAATTCAGTACATTTCAAGTATGTGGAGGGACTATCGGGAAGGGAGGAGGTTACAGGGACAGGGACTATTGTAGGAGTTAAAAATGACTGAAGACACTGGTGCACAAGCCATGCCACAGATAGTGTTGCACAGTCGTGAGTCTTAGTACAGTGTTGGGGGGAGAACACAGAACAGAAAGATCCCAGGCAGCATTCACAACCTCTCGTCGGATGCCTACTCTCCCCTCTGTTTTACTGATGCTAAGACAGCACAGGACTGGATTGATAACTATGAATTCCCGATTCTGTCTCAGTGCAACATAAGTGAAAGTAGACGTGGTGATTGAGCATGGGGTTTGTCTATACTGTGCTTCCCATACAGCACTGTATCGATGTCATGTCTTGTTAGCGATGTTTGGAGCACTCTCATTGCTCCCTGCTCTGTGCACTATGAGTGATCTTACCTCACTGCAGGATTTATTGAAGGCTCCAGATCTCCCTTCCCTTTGTCTCTCTGGTTGACCAACCATCTTGAATGAGGTGATGGATGAGACACACAACAGTTGGGAAGTCTATTGAGACAGCAGCTTCCTGAGTACCTACAGGATACAGAGAGATAGACAGAATGGGAAATAAGACTGATGCAGTGAGGGTTACACAAGGAGAATGGAAATGAGCCCCACAGATATCTGGAAAATCCCAAACTCCATCCCTGGACTGTGCTGTTGCGTTTCTCTGGAGTGGAGAATTCTGTTAGCTCAGGATCCAGAGTAGCTGAAAGATGTTTGAGACACTGACAGAGGCAGCAATTAGACCCCCACAGTGAGGGATACCACATGGAGAGAGACTGAGTGATATCACCAGCGTGCTGGAAGACCTCAGGATCACACAATCATGTTGGAAGAATGGGTTAAGCTTCATGTGTCAGTGCTCAGGGATGAGTAACCAGTGAGAAGGTGAAGTGATGGCCTAGTAACATTATTGTTAGGGCATTTGTCCAAAACCCCAGCTAATGCTCAGGTGAGGCAGGTTCGAATCCCACCATAAGATATGGTGGAATTTAAAATCAATAATTTTAAAAATAGCAATTTACAATCCATAAACAAATATGAAACCATTGCTGATGTACAAAAATCACAGTCCCTTAGATTGGATTCCCTCCAGTGTGAAAACAGGCCTTTTGACTCAACCAGTCCACACCATCCCTCCAAAGAGTAACCCACTCAGACCCATCTCCCTCGACCTAATACACCTAACAATATTGGCAATTTAGCATGGCCAATTCACCTGACCTGCGCGTCTTTGGACTGTGGGAGGAAACCGGAGCATCTGAAGGCAATTCACGGAGACACGGGGAAAATGTGCAAACTCCACACAGTCGCCCACGGCTGCAATCGAACCTGGGACCCTGGTGCTGTGAGGCAGGAGTGCTAATCACTGAGCCAGCGTGCCGCTCACTGTCCTTGCGACAACGAGATCTGATCATCCTCACGTGGTCTGCACGACATACCCACAGCAAGGTGTTTGCCTCTCAATTGCCCTTTGAAATGGCCAAGCAAGCGACTCAGCTCATGGGCAGCTAGGGCTGGGGAATAAAGGCTGGTCAGCCAGAGACACCCATATCCCCTTCCTGATTTATAAAATAATCCAATTGGGTGGTCCCACTGGAACTTTGCTGGGAGCAGTTTCCTGGCCAATCATGTCAGTAGATTTATGGACAGGGCTTTGAACTGACAGAGAGGATGCAGGGACAGGGTTCAAGTGAAAGGAGCTTTCCAAATTCAAAAAGAAAAGGTGAAGCATCGAAACAGTATGGGGATGTGGCTGAAGGCAAGCAGAAAGGTACAGGATGGGACAGTGATTAACTAAAACTGTACATCAGTGAATAGGTTTGTGACAGGAAATTGTGGGAAAGAGTCACTTCTGTTTTATTTTGAATGGACGAAGTCTTATCAATAAGGCAGATGGATTTGTGACACTGAGATTAAAGAGGTTTAGACACCAGAGAGATATGGTTACAGGGTGAACAAAAGGAAGACATAAATATTCAATGGATCACAACCTTGTGCAAACTCAGGCAAAATGGGCAACGCTAACAATAATGGATAACAAAGGTATTACAGAGAAATCATTTGACCTCAGATCATGAAGTAGAGCCAGTCTGAATGTAAATTCTGGCTACTACTTGCCAAGGACACAAACAGCAGAACAGTTTTAGCCACCGAACAGCATTCCGTTGCTCATCACTGCATTACACAGGAACTCATTGGAATTATTTTTACAAACACATTGTGATAATTTTGGAAAACATCAATATTCACAAAATGTGGGACAGTCACACTGGCAAGAGTGACATTGGAAGAGGAGTTCAGAGAATTAGTTTTCAGTGTTTCTTTGAATAGCAAATTGTGCAACTGGCTAGGGACATAACTATCTCAGAGCGACCATTGTGCGATAAAACTTCGTGAATGAGTAACGTCACCGGGAGAGATCGTCTGGGAGATTGTGATAAAGTGCAGTTTAAAGAAATATAAAGTTTTAAAGTGAATCACAGAAAGGACAAACTACAACTAGAAACAAAAATAAACAATAGCATGAATTTGAGTTTGAGAGGAGAACTGACCAAGGGAAATAGGCTAAACAGACTGAAATATGTGCCTGTCAATGAACAGTGGAAAACATTTGAAGGAGCAGTATAAAATACTCAACAAAAGGACATTCCATTCAAACAGACAAATCCTCAGCAAGAAATCCCCATCGGTCCCTCACACAAGTAAAAAGGATCATATTAGATTATCGGGCTTAGTGGATCACCAAAAAGTACTTAAAATCCTGAAGTGAGAGAATTTTTAGGATTAAGTTTTAAAGGGATTGCAGAGGGTCTGCTCGCAGGAGGAGGTCAGATGGAAGAGGGAATAATTGTCAAGGTTTTATGTCCCAAAAGGAACAGGGAGAGCTGAAGGTGCTGGAGGTGGTGAGAGTGTTACACAGAGGGGTCAGGGTCTGAACGGTGTTACAAAGCCAGTACAGATTGCTGCAGCTGGAGGGGTTTGCAGAGACAGGGAGGGATATATGTATTTTTTATTTATTCATTCATGGGATTTGGATGTCACTGATTGGACCAACATTCTTTGCCCCACTGCTAATTACCCAGAGTATAGCACAGAGTCAACCATATTGCTGATGGTCTGGTGTCACGTGCAGGTCAGACCAGGTTAGAATGTCAGATGTTCTTCTCTAAAGGACGGAAGTGAACCAGATGAGTACTTCCTACTGGTCAACAATGCTTTTATGGTGGCCTCACCAATGTCCTGTCCAGCCACAACATGACATCCCAACTTCTACTCTCAATGCTCTATCCAATGAAGGTAACCATCCCAAACGCCTGCTTCACCAACCTGTCTACCTGTGACACCACTTACAAAGAACTGTCTACCTGCATCCCTGGGTCTCTGATTGACAACACTACCCAGGGCCCGAACATTAACTGTACAAGTCCCACCCTGGTTTGTTTCACCAAAATGGAACATCTCACATTTATCTAATTAAACTCCATCTGCTATTCTTCAGCCCACTATCCCAGCAGTACTGTCCATCCTGTTGTATCATAGATAACTTTCTTCACTGTCCACTTTACCAACAATTTCAGTGTGACTCAAAAAAACTTACTTATCACAAAACAAATGTTCCCATCCAAACCATTTTGTCCAAATGACAAACAGTGGACCCACTTCACCACTGGTCACATGTCTCCAGTCAGAAAGGCAACACGTCTCCCATCACCCAAAGTCTCCTACCATCAAGCTCAATTTTGTATCCAGTTGACTAGCTCCTCCTGAATGCCATATCCTTTGACACTGATCTGAGCATATTACCCAGTTTACCATACAGAATGTGGAACACAGAACAGTACAGGACAAGACACTTCGGCCATGATGCCATGCCCATCTTTTACCCGACTGTAAGATCAAACTAACTTACATACCCATCATTTTGCTATCATCCATGTGCCTATACAAGAGTCTGTTAAGTTGTCCCGTTCCACCCACCCACCTCTCTCTGTGTAAAGAACCTACATCTGAGATCTCCCCTTACCCATCCTCCAATCACCTTACAATTATGCCCCCATGTACCATGTATGCCATGGGATAAAGAGGTCTCTCACTGTTCACTCTATCTTTGCCTCACACCATCTTGTTCACCTCCAACCAAATCACACCACACTCTTCTTCACTCCACTGAGAAAAGCGTTAGCTCCCTCAACCTTTCTTCATAGGACATGCCCTCCAGTCCAGGTAGCATCCTGGTAAATCTCCTCTTTACCCTCTCTAAAGCTTCCACATCCATCCTGTAATGCAGGGACCAAAACTGACCACAATATTCTAATTGGGATCTAAACAGGGCTGTATAGAGCTGTAGCATAACGTCATGGCTTTAAAACTCAATTCCCCAGCTAATGAAAGCCAATACAACATATTCTTTCTTAGCAACACTATCAGCTTTGTGGCAGATTTGATGGATCTCTGGTTATGAAATCCAAGATCCATCTGTTCCTCCACACTGTTCAGTATTCTGCCTTTACCCCTGTATTCTGCATTCAAGTCTAACCTTCCAAAATGCAGCACTTCACACTTTTCCAGATTTGACTTCATCTGCCACTTCTCAGCCCAGCTCTACATCCTGTCAATGTCCCATTGCAACCGCCAGCAGACATCCACACTATTCACCACTCCACCAACCTTCGTGTCATTGGCAAACTTACTTACCCACTCTTTCACTCACACATCCAAGTCATTCATAAAATCACAAAGAGCATCGATTTTTTGACCTCTCCCTGCAGAAAATCACTGGTCACTGAGCTCCTGGCTGAATGATTTCCATCTGTCATCACCCTCTGTCTTCTATGGGCCAGGAATTCTGTATCCATACAGGCAGGTTTCCCTGTATCCCACGCTCTGTACCCCACGCTCTATACCCCACGCTCTATACTTTCTCAATGAGCCATAACTGTGTTTTGTCACATTCTCAGATGATTCAATAAGATTTGTGAGGCATGACCTGTCCCTTACAAAGTCATGATGACTTCCTCTAATCAAACTATGGTTTTCCAAGGAATCATAAATCCTGTATCTCAGAGTCCTCTCCAATAATCTGCACATCACAGACAGAAGACTGACAGGTCTGTGATTCCCAGGATTATCTATATTCCCTTTCTTGAACAACGCATGGCTGATTCACCTAACCTGCACATCTTTGGGCTGTGGGTGGAAACCAGAGCACCTGTCGGAAACCCACGCAGACATGGAGAGAATGTGCAAACTCCACGCAGACAGTCGCCTGGGGCTGGAATTGAAATCGCGTCCCTAGTGCTGTGAGGCAGCAGTGCTAACCACTGAGCCACCGTGCTGCCCCATTTACCTCTCTAGAGCACTGCTTCTGATCCTTGGTTCCTCAAACTTAAGTTAGCTTCCTTCTTCCTCTTGACTAGATGTTCTACATCGCTTGGAACCTTGTCAAATGCTTTGCTGAAGTTCATGTAGACAACGCTGACTGCTCTGCCTTCATCTATCTCTTGGTCAACTCCTCGAAGAGTCAATCCGGTTTGTGAAACACAGTTTTCCACTCACAAAGCCATGCTGACTATCTCTAATCAGCCCTTACCTTTCCAAATATATGTAGCTCCTTTCTCTCAGTATCTGCTCCCACAACTAACCCAGCACTGGGCTCACGGGGCTGTAATTTCCTGGCTTTTCCCTGCTGACCTTAAGTGATGGAATATCATTAGCCACCCTCCAGTCTTCCGGTAACTCATTGTGATTGTTGATAATAGAATTATCTCTGTTAGGGACACTGTAATCTCTTCCCTGGCTTCCCACAATATTCTAGGATTGACCTAATGAGCTACTGAGGATTGATCTACCTTTATTTGTTTTAAGATTCCAGCACTTTCTCTTCTCTGGTGAGGATTCTTTCCAAGACATAACTAATTATTTCCCCAAGTTCCCGAGCTTCCATGTCTTTCTGCACAGGAAATTCTGACAACACTATTTTGTCT
Organism: Chiloscyllium punctatum; assembly: GCF_047496795.1. Lineage (NCBI taxonomy): Eukaryota > Metazoa > Chordata > Chondrichthyes > Orectolobiformes > Hemiscylliidae > Chiloscyllium > Chiloscyllium punctatum. Next base: position 37,806,946 of record NC_092790.1, on the reverse strand, counting down.
AATATCTCACCCACCTCCTGACAGTTAAGGTGCCCTACTCTCTACCAAGTTAATCCTTAGACCTTATTGAAACTTGTGTAAAGGTTTCTGAAAATTCAAATAAACCGTTTCCTCGGTTCAACCACTCCTTCACCCGTATCTATATTGCCATTTACATTCTCATCAGTAACAATAAAATCCAACAGGCTCAAAAACACATTCTCTTTTTATTAAAAGCATTTGGAAGGGTCCAGTTATTGTTCATTGACATATCCTTTCAAACATATTTCAGCTCCCGACCTACTATCAGGTTAACACTGGTTTCAGACTGGCAGCAGAAAGTGTGATGGGAGTTCGTGTTTATCAATCTGAAAAAGGTGGCTCACAGGATCAGCAGGTAATAGAGGTGTTGGAAATAGGGAGGGTCGTGGGGACTGAAGGACATTATGGAGATAGGGAGTGATGTGGGGACTGTATGAGATTATGGACACAGAGAGTGCAGTGGTGACTGAAGGACATTATGGAGATAGGGAGTGTTGTGGGGCCTGAAAGGGGCCAAAGAGATCTGCAGGGCTGTTGGGCCTGAAGGAGGTTGCACAGATCAGGAGGATCATGGGGATTGAAGCAGGTTACTCTGAACGGGAGGGTCATTGGGTCAGGATGAGATTATGGAGATAGGGTGGGTCGTGAGGCGTTTTGGAGGTTATGGAGTTAGGGAGGTTTGTGGGGAATGATTCAGGTTATATGGATAGGAAGAGTCGTGGGGATTGAAGGAGTTTATGGAGATAGGGAGGGCTGTGGGGACTGAAGGAGTTTATATAGATAGTAAGTTTATAGAGAAGCACAGGAAAGAAGAGCATGTATCGGCCATTTGACCACAGAGTCGGTCCCACCATTCAATATGATCACGACTGATCATTAACCCAGTACAGTATTCCTGCTTTCACACCTTACTCTGATATTATAGTGACTACTGGCATTTAGTGATACAGCGGGCTGTAGTAACTGGGATGGGGGTGGGTGGGGGGTGTCTTACAGAGGTAGGGAGGGTTTTGGAAGCTGGGGCAGGTGACAGATACAGGGCGGGTTTTAGGAATGGGAGGACTTTACAGGGATTTGGAGGAATACAGGGATGGGACGTGATAACAATCACAGGGAGGATTTTGGGACCTCGATCTGAGACGGGTCCAGCTGAGAACAGAAGGGAGTCAAACAGTCAGGGACAGGCAGGGACAAGGTAGGACTAATAAATTAAACTGCATTTATTTCAATGCAAGGGGCCTAACAGGGAAGGCAGATGAACTCAGGGTATGGTTAGGAACATGGGACTGGGATCTCATAGCAATTACGGAAACATGGCTCAGGGATGGGCAGGACTGGCAGCTTAATGTTCCAGGATACAAATACTACAGGAAGGATAGAAAGGGAGGCAAGAGAGAAGGGGGAGTGGTATTTTTGATAACGGATAGTATTATAGCTGTGCTGAGGGAGGATATTCCCAGAAATACATCCAGGGAAGTTATTTGGGTGGAACTGAGAAATAAGAACGGGATGATCACCTTGTTGGGATTGTATTATCGACCCCCCAATAGTCAGAGGGAAATTGCCAAACAAGCTTGGAAGGAGATCTCAGCTATCTGCAAGAATAATAGGGTAGGTATGGTAGGGGATTTTAATTTTCCAACCGTTGACTGGGACTGCCGTAGTGATAAAGGTTTAGATGGCGAGGATTTTCTTAAGTGTGTACAAGAAAATTTTCTTATTCAGGATGTGGACGTACCAACTAGAGTAGGTGCAAACCTTGACCTACTCTTAGGAAATAAGGCAGGGCAGATGAGTGAGGTGTCAGTGGGGGAGCACTTACGGGCCATCGACAATAATTCTATTTGTTATAAAATAGTGATGGAAAAGGATAGACCAAATGTAAAAGTTGATGTTCTAAATTGGAGAAAGGCCCATTTTGACGGTATTAGGCAAGAACTTTCGAAAGTTGATTGGAGGCAGATGTTCGCAGCTGAAGGAATGGCTGGAAAATGGGAAGCCTTCAGAAATGAGATAGCAAGAGTCCAGAGAAAGTTTATTCCTGTCAGGGTGAAAGGGAAGGCTGGTAGGTATAGGGAATTCTGGATGACTGAAGAAATTGAGTGTTTGGTTCAGAAAAAGAAGGAAGCATATGTCAGGTATAGACAGGATAGATCGATTGAATCCGTGGAAGAGTATAAAGGAAGTAGGAGTATACTTAAGAGGGAAATCAGGAGGGCAAAACGCAGACATGAGATAGGTCTGACAAATAGAATTAAGGAGAATGCAAAGGGTTTTTACAAATATATTAAGGAAAAAAGGGTAACTAGGGAGAGAATCGGGCCCCACAAAGATCAGCAAAGCGGCCTTTGTGTGGAGCCTCAGAAAATGGGGGAGATACTAAATGAATATTTTGCATCAGTATTTACTGTGGAAAAGATATGGAAGATAAAGACTGCAGGGAAAGAGATGGTGACATCTTGCAAAATGTCCAGAGAAACAAAGGAGGAAGTGCTGGATGTCCTGAAATGGTTAAAGGTGAATAAACCCCCAGGAACTGATCAGGTGTACCCTAGAACTCTGTGGGAAGCTAGAGAAGTGATTGCTGGGCCTCTTGCTGAGATATTTGTATCATCGATAGTGACAGGTGAGATGCTGAAGACTGGAGGTTGGCAAATGTGGTGCCACTGTTTAAGAAGGGTGGTAAAGACAAGCCAGGGAACTATAGACCGGTGAGCCTGAACTCAGTGGTGGGCAAGTTGTTGGAGGGAATCCTGAGGGACAAAACACACATGTATTTGTAAAGGCAAGGACTGATTAGGAACAGTCGACATGGCTTTGTGTGTGGGAAATCATGTCTCACAAACTTGATTGAGTTTTTTGAAGAAGTAACAAAGAAGATTGAGTGATAGATGTGATCTATATGGATTTCAGGAAGGCGATCAACAAGGTTCCCCATGGGAGACTGATTAGCAAGGTTAGACCTCATGGAATACAGGGAAAAGTAGCCATTTGGATACCGTACTGGCTCAAAGGTAAAAGACAGAGAGTGGTGGTGGAGGGTTGTTTTTCAGACTGAAGGCCTGTGACCAGTGGAATGCCACAAGGATCGGTGCTGGGCCCTCTACATTTTGTCATTTACATAAATGATTTGGAAACGAGCATAAGAGGTACAGTTAGTAAATTTGCAGCTAACATCAAAATTGGAGGTGTAGTGGACAGCGAAGAGGGTTACAACAGGATCTGGACCAGGTGGGCCATTGGGCTAACTGGCAGATGGAGTTTAATACAGATAAATGCGATGTGCTGCATTTTGGTTTAGCAAATCTTACAGGACTTATACACGCAATGGTAAGGTCCTAGGGAGTCTTGCTGACCAAAGAGACCTTGGAGTGCAAGTTCATAACTCCTTGAAAGTAGAGTCGCAGGTAGATAGGATAGTGAAGGTGGCGTTTGGTATGCTTTCCTTTATTGGTCTGAGTATTGAGTAAAGGAGATGGGAGGTCCTGTTGCGGCCGTACAGGATATTGGTTTGGCCACTGTTTGAATATTTTGTGCAATTCCGGTCTCATTCCTATCGGAAGAATTGTTGTGAAACTTGAAAAGGTTCAGAAAAGATTTACAAGGATGTTGCCAGGGCTGGAGGATTTGAGCTACAGGGAGAGGCTGAACAGGCTGGGGCGGTTTTCCCTGGAGTGTCAGAGACTGAGGGGTGACCTTATAGAGATTTACAAAATTATGTGGGGCATGGATAGGATAGGATAAATAGACAAAGTCTTTTCCCTGGGGTCAGGGAGTCCAGAACTAGAGGGCATAGTTTTAGCGTGAGAGGGGAAAGATATAAAAGAGACCTAAGGGGCAACTTTTTCACGCAGAGGGTGGTACGTGTATGGAACGAGCTGCCAGAGGATGTGGTGGAGGATGGTACAATTGCAACATTTAAGAGGCATTTGGATGGGTATATGAATGGGAAGGGTTTGGATGAAGATGGGTCAGGTGCTGGAAGGTGGGACTAGATTGGGTTGGGATATCTGGTCGGCATGGACGGGTTGGACGGAAGGGTCTGTTTCTGTGCTGTACATCTCTACGACTCTATCACTCATAGAGGTTATAGAAATAAACTGTGTGGTCGCGTCTGGAGGAGATTAAAGGTATAAAGGTTTGTAGTTACCGAAGGAAATTACATCAATCGGGACCAGCAGAGTTTACAGGGACTGAGTGTGTTTTAGAGACAGGAAGAGTTCATAGTCATCATTAGAAATGCAGAAACTAATTTATGAGAGAAGCAGGGTCACTCTGCACTGTGCCCAGAGACAAGGAGGAGTCTAACAGCTGGAGGAGGTTACTAAGGTACAGAGCTTTTTTGTTGTCGTGACGGGAAGGTTACAGAGATCATGAAGGTAGTAGGAGTTCAAAAACGTCACAAAGACAGGGAGGTTTTTCAGGTCTGGAAAGGACTACACTGACCAGGATGGGTTAAGGAACTGAGGAGTTGTTTTTCTTCAGTTAAGGAGAGATGTGACAGAACCCGGGATTAAAGGCAAAGGCAGAAACTTGGAGAGTTGTAGTGGTAGGAGGAGCTTACAGGGATAAGCAGGATTGTAGGGGCTGATAGAGATAGGGGAAGTGGTATCGATGAAACAGACAATGGAGAAACTGACAGACATAGGGAGGGTTCTGTGGAACAGATGAATTTACAGACAAGATGGTGATAATGAAGCCTGAGAATTTTCTCATGTTCCTTGCCCAGCATTGTTCCAACATCATCCCCTCAGGGTCTGAATTAAAGCCCACTAACTCCTCCCTGTGCTGTTTACTGTGAGTGATCTTACCGGCTGCAGGATTTACTGAAGGCTCCAGATCTCCCTCTCCATCTCTCTCTGCCAGACCAACTGTCTTCAATGTGGTGATGGACGAGACAGAGAATTCTGCTGAGTCAGGGACATTAGGAATACCTACAGGAGACAGAGAAGTAGACAGAATGGGAAATTAGACTAATGCAATGAAGGTTACACATGGAGAATGGCACTGAGTCCCACAGAGATCTGGACATTCCCAGTCTCCATCCATGGCCTGTGCAGTTGCTTCCCTCTGGAGTGGAGAATGCTGTTTCCTCAGGATCTGGAGTAGCTGCAAGAGTGAGAGACACTGACAGAGGCAGCAATTAGACCCGCACAGTGAGGGACATCACATGCAGAGAGACAGTGATATCAGCAGAGTGCAGGAATGTATCAGGATCACACAATGGTATCATCAGAAGTGGTTCTGATCAGTGAGCAGTGCTACCAGTACTCAGGGAGGACTGAGCTATTTTATTGGGATAGGCTCCTCTGGTACCAGGATTATACAGTGTGCTATAAATGGACACAGATGAGGAGAAGGACAGGTCTGAGGTGAATGGAAATTCCCAAGTCCAAAGAGAAAGGTTGAAATATTGGAACACCATCGAGATGTGAATGAGGACCAAAAGAAAGGAACAGTAAGGGACTGAGTTTAATTAAAATACGACATTGTCAAATAGAATTGTGACAGGAAATCATTGGTTAAAATAAAGTAAATGACATTTCCGCCCCTCACAATTTTTCATACACAACAATTGACATCAATTCCGCCCCTCACATCATCACTGATGTCACACACTCAGTGACTTCCATGCCCCCCCCAACCACTGCCGTGTTTGCGACCACTTCTGCCCCCACCAACGCCACTCACCTGCATTTTGCTGACACTCCCCCGGGTCCCACTGTCACCATCCCTGCCCCCAGAACCCTGAGGGGAACACCACCCCTGCTCATGACTCCATCCCCATTCCCCCTAACACCACACCCACTCCAGTTACAGGCTCCGTCGCCTCCCCCAACTCCACACCTACGCTTGGTCCCAGCTCCAAGTCCTGCTGAGTTTTCACCATCCCCCTGACCTCCCCCTCACTGAGGACGAATGATCAGTCCTCAGCAAAGGCCTCACCTTTATCTCCCTCCGTCCACACATCAATTAATTTAATACACGCCGTGACATCGAACACTTCTTCCACCGCCTCCACCTCAGAGCTTACTTTTACAATGAAGACTACCGCCTATTTTCTGAGGATCCCTTTGCCGGCCTCCAATACACTTCATCCACCTAGACATCCCGCGCTGGCCTATTATCTGTCTTCGATTTCTTAATTTCCAACTTCCTCAGAGACATTAACCGCCTCAACCTATCGACCTCCTCCTCCACTCAAACCTCTCACCCTCACAACGTGCAGCACTCCACTTCCTCTGCTCCAATACCGACCTCACCATCAAACCAGGAGATAAAGGGAGTGCAGTGGTAACACAAGGACACCTCCTCCTACCAGCCCCTCTACCATGATCCACCTCCCATCACCAAACCGTCATCTCCCAGAGCATACAGAACCTCATCACCTCAGGAGGAGAACTCCCACCCACAGCTTCCAACCTCATTGTCCGGGATCCCCCACTGCCCGGTTCTACCTCCTTCCCAAGATCCACAAGCCTGACCACCCTGGCCGACGCATTGTCTCAGCATGCTCCTACCCCACCGAACTCATGTCTACCTACCTCGACATTGTCCTATTCCCCAGTCCAGGAACTACCCACATTTGTTAGGGATACCACTCACACCCTTCACTCCTCCAAGTCTTCCGTTTCCCTGGCCCCCAACGCCTCATCTTCACAATCGATATCCAATCCCTCTCCACCTCCATCCACCATGACTAGGACCTCCAAGCCCTCGGTTTCTTCATCTCCCGACGTCCACAAGAGTACCCTTCCACCGATACTCTCATTCGTTTGGCTGAACTTGTCCTCACCTTTTACAATTTTTCCTTCAAATCCTCCCACTTCCTCCAGACCATAGGGGTAGCCATGGGCACCCGTATGGGCCCCAGCTATGCCTGTCTCTTTGTTGGCTACGTAGAACAGTCCATCTTCCGTAGTTACAATGGCACCACTCCTTACGTCTTCCTCCGCAACATTGATGACTGCATTGGCACCACCTCATGCTCCCTCGAGGAGGTTGAGCAATTCATCAACTTCACCAACACATTCCACACTGACCTTAAATTTACCTGGACCATCACTGATACCTCCCTCCCCTTCCTGGACCTCTCCATCCCCATTAAATGACAACTGACTTGACACTGACATTTTTTTAAAAACCCACCGACTCCCACAGCTGCCTAGGTTACACCTCTTCCCACCCTACCGCCTGCAAAATTCCCAACCCCTCTTCCCAATTCCTCCACCTCCGGCGTACCTGCTCCCAGGAGGGCCAGTTCCACCACAGAACACATCAGATAGCCTCCTTTTTTCGAGATTGGAATTTCCCTTCCCACGTGGTAAAAGATGCCCTCCAACGCATCTCGTCCACATCCAGCACCTCCACACTCAGACCCCACCCCTCCAACCGTAACAAGGACAGAACGCCCCTGGTGCTCACCTTCCACCCCACCAACCTTCGCACAAACCAAATCATCCACCAACATTTCCGCCACGTAGAAACTGACCCCACCACCAGGGATATATTTCCCTCACCATCCCTCTCCAGTTTCTGCTAAGACCATTCCCTCTGTGACTACCTGGTCAGTTCCACCCCCTCCAAAAACCCACCGTCCCTTCCTGACACCTTCTCCTGCCACTGCAGGATTTGCAAAACCTGCGCCCACACCTCTCCCCTCACCACCATCCAAGGCACCAAAGGAGCCTTCCACATCCAAAGTTTTACCTGCACATCCACCAATATCATTTATTGTATTCGTTGCTCCCTATGCGGTCTCATCTACATTGGGGAGACTGGACACCTCCTTGCAGAGCACTTTAGGGAACATCTCTGGTACACCCACACCAATCAACCCCACAGCCCTGTGACCCAACATTTCAACTCCCCCTCCCACTCTGCCGAGGGCATGCTGGTCCTGGGCTTCCTCCACCGCCAGTTCCTCACCACCCAACGCCTGGAGGAAGAACGCCTCACCTTCTGCCTCGGAACACTTCAACCCCAGGGCATCAATGTGGACTTCACCAGTTTCCTCATTTCCCCTTCCCCCATCTCACCCCACCTCCAGCCTTCCAGCTCAGCCCCGCCCTCATGACCTGTCCTAATGGCCTATCTCCCTTCCCACCTATCCATTCCACCCTTGTCTCTGACCTATCACCCCCGTCCCCGCCCCCATTCACCCAATGTACTCTTTGCTACCTTCCCCCATCCTCCACTCTGACCTATCACCTTCTTCCCCACCCCATTCACCTATTGTGCTCTATGCTACTTTCTCCCTATCCCCACCCCCCTCTCATTTATCTCCCCACTCTGCAGGCTCCCGGCCTCTGTTCCTGATGAAGGGCTTTTGCCCGAAACACCGACTTTCCTGCTCCTCGGATGCTGCCTGACCTGCCATGCTTTTCCAGCACCACTCTAATCTAGACTCTGGTTTCCAGCATCTGCAGTCCTTGTGTTTACATTATTGGAGAAGAAGGCAACCGAGATAAAGCATGTTGTTAACACTGAACCAAGTTACAGGGATAAGGAAGGTCGTCTGGAATGCAGCACAATTCAAATATGTGGACGGACTATCGGGAAGGAGGAGGTTACAGCGATAGGATCTGTTATAGGAATTAAAAATGATTGAAGACACTGGACCACAAGACATTCCATAGATACACTGTTGTAGTGAGTTTTAATATAACAGAACTTACATTGGGATGGTGATTGAGCCTGGGGTGTGTGTGTACTGTGCTCCCCCTCCAGCACTGTATCGATGTCATGTTGTGTTAACAGATGTTTGGAGCCCTCTCATTGTTGTTTGCTCTGTGCACTGTGGGTGACCTTACTTCACTACAGGATTTATTGAAGGCTCCAGATCTCCTTTCCCTTTGTCTCTCTCTGGCAGACCAACTGTATTCAATGAGGTGATGGACGATCCACCCAGCAGCTGGGAAGGCTATTGAGTCAGGACCTTCCTGAATACCTACAGGAGACAGAGAAATAGACAGAATGGGAAATTAGACTGATGCAGTGGAGGTTACACATGGAGAATGGCACTGAGTTCCACAGAGATCTGGAAAATGGAGCGATATTAAGTATTCGTTCCTGATTGCTGGAAGATGTCAGGATCACACAGTCATGTTGGAAGAATGGGTTTAGCTTCATGATGCCCTGGTATCAGTGCTCAGGGATGTGCACCCATGAGCAGGTGAAATAATGGCCTAGTGGTATTATTGCGAGAGAATGTATCCAAAACCTCAGCTAATGTTCAGGGGAGGCAGGATTGAATCCCACCATCTGAAAAGGAGAACTTTGAAATCAATAATTTTAAAAATAATAATTAACAATCCACAAATAACTATGAAACCATTACTGATGTAAAACAAATCCAAACACTTGTCCTTTAGAGAAGGACATCTGCCCATCCTCACGTGATCTGCACGACATCCCTACAGCAAAATGTTTGCCTCTCAATTACCCTCTGAAAGGATGCAGGTGAAAGGAGCTTTCCAAATCCAAAGGGAAAAGGTGAAGCAATGGAACAGCATGGGAACGTGGCTGAAGACAAGCAGAAAGGAATAGGTTGGGACAGAGTTTAACTAAAATTGCACATCAATAAATAGATTTGTGACAGAAAATTGTGGAAGAGAGTAGATTATGTTTTTTTTTAATGGACAACGTTGCTGCAATAAGCTCGATGGATTTGTGAGACAGAGATAAAAGAGATTTAGACAGCAGGGAGACATGGATACAGGGTGAACAAAAATATTCAGTGGTTCGTAATCTTGTGCAAACTAAAGCAAAATGGGCAACGCTAACAATAATGGATAAGAAAGGCAGTACAGAGAAATCATTTGACCTCAGATCATGACGTAGAATGAGTCTGAATGTAAATTCTGACTATCACTTGCCAAGAACACAAGCAGCAGGACAGTTTTAGCCACCGAACAGCATTTCATTGTTCATCACTGCATTTCACAGGAACTCATTGGAATTTCTTAACAAAGGCATTGTGATAATTTTGGAAAACTTCAATATTTGTATAATCTGGGACAATCACATGGTCAACATTGATATTCGAAGAGGAGTTCGGTTTTCTTTCAGTGTTTCTTTGAAAAACACATTGTGCAACTGTTAAGGGACATAACTATCGCAGAGCGACCGTGTAATGAAACTTAGTGAATGAGTAATGTCACCTGCAGAGATCCTACGGGAAATTGTGATAAAGTGCAGTTTAAATAGACATAAAGTTTTAAAGTGAGTCACAGAAAGGACAAGCTACAACTAGAAACAAAAATAGCCAATTACATGAGTTTGAGAGGAGAACTGACCAAGGTAAACAGTCTAAACAGACTAAAATATGTGCCTGTAAATGAACAGTGGAAAACATTTGAAAGGACAATGCAAAATACTCAATAAAAGGACATTCAATTGAAACAGTAAAAACCTCAGCAAGAAATTCCCACTGATCCATCACTCAGGACAAAAGGGATCATACTACATTATGAAGCTGAGAAGATCACCAAAAAGTACTTAAAATCCTGAAGTGAGAGTGTGTTTTAGGAGTAAATGTTAGTGGATTGCAATGGGTCTGCTTGCAGGAGGAGGGCTGTGGGAAGGGGAGCCACGGTCAGGGTTTATTGACACGATAGGAACAGGGAGAGGTGAAGATGCTGGAGGTGGTGAGAGTGTTACAGAGTGTGGTCAGGGTGTTACAAAGCCAGTACGGATTGATGCAGCTGGAGGGGTTTGCAGAGGTAGGGAGGGACATAGATATTTTTATATATTCATTCATGGGATGTGGGTGTCACTGCCTGGAACAACGTTCTTTGACCCCACTGCTAATTACTGAGAGGGTAGCTCAGAGTCAGCCATATTGCTGTGAGTCTGGAGTCACATGTCGGCCAGACCAGGTTAGAATATTTGATGTCCTTCCCTAAAAGAGGTTTGTGAACTAGATTAGTCCTTCCTACTGATCAACAATGTTTTAATAGTGGCCCCACCAATGTCTTTTACAGATACAATATGACATCCCAACTCTTACTCTTCATGCTCTCCCCAATGAAGGTAACCACCCCAAACGCCTGCTTCACCAGCCTGTCTACCTGTGACACCACTTTCAAAGAACTGTGTACCTTGGTCACTGGATCTCTGACTGACTGAGAACACTACCCAGGGCCCGAACATTAACTGTACAAGTCCCACCCTGGCTTATTTCACCAAAATGGAACACCTCACCTTTATCTAACTAAACCCCATCTGCTATTCTTCAGCCCACTATCCCAGCAGTACTGTTCATCCTGTTGTATCATAGATAACTTTCTTCACTGTCCACTTTCCCACCAATTTCAGTGACACCCAAAACAATTACTTACCAGGAAACCAATATTCCCATCCAAACCATTTATCCAAATGACCAGCAACATTGGACCCACTCCACCGCTGGTCACATGCCTCCAGTCAGAAAAATAACATGTCTCCCACCACCCTCTGTCTCCTACCATCAAGCTAATTTTGTATCCAGTTCCCTAGCTCCTCCTGAATGCCATATCCTTTTACACTGACCTGAGCTTATTACCCAGTTTACCAGACAGAACACAGAACACAGAACAGTACAGCCCAAGACCCTTCGGCCATGATTTCATGCCAACCATTTATCCAACTGTAAGATCAAAGTAAACTACATATCCTTCATTTTACTATTATCCATGTGTCTGTCCAAGAGTCTATTAAATGTCCCAGATGTGTCTAGTTTTACTACCACCATTGGCAGTCCATCCAACCAGCTACCATTCTCTATCCTCTTATCTATCCTCCATTCACCTTAAAATTATGCCACCTTGTAATAACCATTTATGCCATAGGAGGAAACGTCTCTGACTATTCACTCACTCTGTGCCTCTCATCACCTTCTTCACCTCCACAAAGTCGCCCCGCCCCATTCTCCAATGAAAAAAGCCTTTAGCTCCCTCAAAATCTCTCTCCGTAAGAACTGCCCTCCATTACAGGCAGCATCTTGGTAAATCTCCTGTGTACGCTCTCTAAAACGTGCACAGCATTCCTGTAAACAGGGGACCAGAACTGAACACAATATTCCAAGTGTGGTCTCACCAGGACTCTATAAAGTTGCAGGAAAACCTCACAGCTCTTACAGTCAATCAACTTCTAAGGGGAGCCAACACAACATATGCCTTTTTAACAACCCTACCAACGTGCATGGCGATTTTGAGGTATCTATGGACACGCATCCCATGATCTCTGTTCCTCCACACTGCCAAGTATTCTGTCTTTCACCCTGTATTCTGTATTCAAATTTGACCTTCCAGAATGAATCACTTCACACTTTTCCAGATTGGACTCCATCTGCCACTTCCAGCCCAGCTCTGTGTCCTGTCAATGTCCCATTGCAACCTACAACAGCTCTCCACATTCCCCACCACTCCACCAAACTTCACGTTATTGGTAAACTTACTAACCCACTCTCCAACATCCAAATCCAAGTCATTTACAAAAATCACAGAGAGCAGAGTCCCAGAGCCGATTGTTACAGAACCCCACTGGTCACTGAGCTCCAGGCTCAATACTGTCCATCTGCTGCCACCCTCTGTCTTCTCTAGGCAATCCGATCCTGTATCCAGACAGACAGATTTCCCTGTATCCCAATCATCCTTCTTTTCTGAATGAGCCATCGACATATTCTGTCATATCCTCAAAGAATTCAATAAGGTTTGTGAGGCACGACCTGACCCCTCTCAAACCCATACTGACTGTGGCTAATTTAACTATGGTTTTCCAAGTAGTCATAAATCCTGTCTTTAGAGTCCTCGCCAATAATCTGCACACCACAGACATTAGACCAAATCTGTACTTCCCAGAATTCTACCTCCGTAACATGGCTCGGACTTTACAAATCTTCTCTCCTCTGCCATGTTCCCCAGAATGACACTGGAGGGTGGTGGGGGTTACAGAGATAGAGAGGAATATCAGGACAGGAGGATTTTGCACACATGAGGAGGGATGCAATGCCAAAAGGAGGCTTCAGTCATTGTGAGGTTTCATGGTGATGAAGGTATTTGAGGAGGGAGGGAGGGAGGGAGGAGGAATGTAGGGAAATGAGAGGTTTCACAATTTAGGTGTTTTGTTAGGGCTGTAAGTGGTTACTGAGTCGGGGAGGGTGTAAGCACTGGTGGTTGTTACATAAACATGTGGTTTTGGTTGCAATTCAGGAAGAGGATTCAGGAAGCTGGAGAGTATGGGGTCTGAACGAGGTTACACAAATGGGAAGAGTTGTCAGGAGTGGAGGTGTTTACAGAGACAGCAATGGTCTGATCTGGAGCAGAAGACCCAGATTAGGAGGGACGTGGGGACTGGAGGTGGTTTCACAGGGAGGGAGGACCATAGACCCACAGGAGATCACAGAAATGTGGAGAGCTGTAGGGCTGACAGGGGTTCATGGAGATGGGAATGTTGGGAGGGATAGAGAAGTTTACAGGGATAAGGATGTTTGTAGGCCAGGGCTGGATCACAGACAGGGACTGTTTTCGGGAGCTGAGCAGATTACAGAGATAAAGAGGTTTGTATCGACTGGAAGAACAAACAGAGATATGCAGGATAGTCGTGACTTAAGATGTTTATAGACATAGGAAGGCTTAGGTTCTGGGGTTTATGGAGACTGTGGAATCTGGATTTCTTTTCAGAGACTGGGTTAACAGTTTTGGTCAGAAACAGTTTCACAGATAAGGGAGCATTGCACAAACAGGAGGAAGTTGTAGAGGAAGGTGACGTTTAAACAGATAGTGGTGTAAGAGCTGGACAAGGTTATGGAGATGGGTAGATGGTGGAGACACAGGAGGAGCTTACATTGACATGGGGGTGATAGTGACAGGAGGGTGTTAAATAGATAGTGGGTTTTGTAGGGACTGGATTGGGAGAGGCACAGGCATGGAGTGAGTTCGACAGATCAGGATTACTGCAGAGACCTGAGAGGATTACACTAATAGGGATGGTGGTCGGGTCTCCACAGACTGTTGGTGGTTAGGGACTGGAAGAGATTTGGTCGATAGGGAGGGATCTAAGCTGCAGGAGCTTATGGAGAGTTGAAGAGTTGGAGCAATTTGCAGAGGTAGGTTTCTCAGACAGGAGTCAGTTCTAGATAGTGAGGGTTGTGTGGTCTGAGTAAGTCAAAAAGAGGAGAGTTTTCGCGTCTGGAAGAGGTTACACTGACAGGGACAGTTGAAGAGACTGAAGCAAAAATACATGGAGAAGGTTACACAGATAGGGAGGTGAGTAGGGACTGAAGGTGAATACACAGACATGGAGGGTTGTATTGTTAGACGGAGCTGAGAGGGATAGGGACTGGTGTCGGGATTTACACAGATAGGGAAGGTTGTGTTTTTGGAGAAGGTTACACTGATACAGACAGTGTTAGGGAGTGTTTAGTGGACTACAGAGGAGCTCAGAGAGAATGTATTATGGGGAGTGGAGGAGATTACAGACACAGAGATGGCTGTCAGTTTGAAAAGACCTTCTACAGATCATCGGTGCCGTAAAGCTGGAGGGAGATTATAACAGTGAGTGTTGCCAAGACTTAATTACTTCACTGAAATAGAGGAGGTCTCAGCATGTAACTGTCAAAGGGAAATTGAGACAGTCCAGATGAGTTTTCAGAGATACAAATGTTTATGGGAGTTTCAAGAGGGAACAATGATTGGGAGTGCTGTACCAAATGGTAATAGTTATAGGGAGGGTTCTAAAAGCAGGAAGAGGTGACAGACATATCGATCTTTGCAAGAACTGGAGAAGCTTACATCGGCAAGGAGTGTTTTAGAGTCTGGAGGAGATTACAGTGTTAAGGAGAATATTGGGGATAAGGCAAGGTGTAAGAGATGGGGATGGTTGACAGGGCTGGACAATAACCTCAATAGAATCGCCATCGTGTGCAACCAGGCCATTCGGCCCAACCAGTCCATTCCAAAATTCTGAAGAGCATCCTACCCAGACCCACCCCTCTATCTATACATTAAACCCTGCATTTCTCGTGGTGAACTTACTTCAAACACACATTCCTGAATACCACAGTCAATTTATGATGGCCAATCCACTGCTGGTGCAAATTTTGGACACACACACACACACACACACAGCAAGGGAGCGACACATAAACACACACAGTGAGGGAGATACCCACAGACACACAGCAAGGGAAGGACATGCACGCACACACACACACACACACACACACACACACACAGTGAGGGGTATACAAGCAGACACACAGCGAGGGAAGGACATGCACACACACACAGTGAGGGGGATACACGCAGACACACAGTGAGGGAGGGACACACATCCGCAATAGAGGGAGGGTCACACACAGCGAGGAAGGGACACGCACACACACACAAACACACAGAGCCGGGGGGACACGCACTCACATAGCGAGGGAGGGACACGCACACACGAAGCGAGGGAGGGACACGCACACACGAAGCGAGGGAGGGACACGCACACACGAAGCGAGGGAGGGACACGCACACACGAAGCGAGGGAGGGACACGCACACACGCAGCGAAGTGGGGGCACATGCATACGTACACACACATAGACACAGCGAGGGAGGGACACGCACAGACATACAGAGGGAGGGACACACAGTGAGGGAAGGACACGCACTCACACACAGCGAGGGAGGGTCAGCCACAGACACGTAGTGAAGGGAGGAAGAGACTCGCACACACAAACAGCGAGGGAGGGGCACGCACACACACAGCGAGGGTCGGACACGCGCACACACAGCGAGGGTCGGACACGTGCACAAACAGCGAGGGTCGGACACGCGCACAAACAGCGAGGGTCGGACACGCGCACAAACAGCGAGGGTCGGACACGGGCACACACAGCGAGGGAGGGACACGGGCACACACAGCGAGGGAGGGACACGGGCACACACAGCGAAGGAGGGACACGGGCACACAGAGCGAAGGAGGGACACGGGCACACAGAGCGAAGGAGGGACACGGGCACACAGAGCGAAGGAGGGACACGGGCACACAGAGCGAGGGAGGGACACGGGCACACAGAGCGAGGGAGGGACACGGGCACACAGAGCGAGGGAGGGACACGGGCACACAGAGCGAGGGAGGGACACGGGCACACAGAGCGAGGGAGGGACACGGGCACACAGAGCGAGGGAGGGACACGGGCACACACAGTGAGGGAGGGACACGGGCACACACAGTGAGGGAGGGACACGTTCACACACAGCGAGGGAGGGACACGCGCACACACAGCGAGGGAGGGACACACAGCGAAGGAGGACAATCACACACACCGCGAGGGGGTGGACATGTGCACACAAATTGAGAGGGGGCAAACACACGCAAAGCGAGGGAGGGACACGCACACACACATAGCGAGGGAGGGACACGCACAAATACACACACAAATACACACACACCCTGCGAGGGAGGGGCACGCACACACACATAGCGAGGGAGGGACACACAGTGAAGGAGGACAATCACACACACTGCGAGGGGGAGGGCATGTGCACAGAATTTGAGAGGGAACACGCATACGCAAAGCGAGGGAGGGACACGCACAAATACACAATGAGGGGGATATATTCAGACACACAGCGAGGGAGGGACACATTCAAAGCGATTGAGGGACACGCAAACACACAGTGTGGGGAATACAGGCAGACACACAGCGAGGGAGGGACACACACACTGCGAGGGACAGGGACACACACACAGCGAGGGAGGGACGCGCACATACACACAGTGAGGGGGATATTTGCAGACACACAGCGAGGGAAGGACACACAAACACACACAGCGAGGGATGGGGACACACACGCAAAGCGAAGGAGGAACACATACACATACACATAAACACAGAGCAAGGGAGAGACACGCACACACAGCGAGGAAGGGACAAACACACACACTTATGGTGAGGGGAATACACGCAGACACACAGTGAGGGAGGGACACGCACACACCGCAAACTAGGGACAAGCACACACATGTCGAGGGGGCACGCTAACACAGCGAGAGGGGACACACACAGACATGGCAAGGGTGGGAGACACGCACACAGCAAGGAGGTCACACACATAAGGGACGGACACACACACACGCAAAGCGAGGGAGGGGCACGCACACATACACGCACACATTCACACACAGCAAGGGAGGCACATGCACACGCGCACACACACACAAGGGACGGACACACACATGCAAAGCGAGGGAGGGACACGCACAGATACACACACACACACACACACACACACAGAGCAAGTGAGGGACACGTGCATACACAGCGAGGCAGCGACATACAAACACACCTAGTGAGGGGGTTACCCGCAGACACACAATGAGGGAGACACACACACACACACACACAGAGCTAGGGAGGGACACACACACAGAGCAAGGGAGGGATACACACTCACATACAGCGAAGGAAGGGACACACACACACACACACGCCGAGGGGGAGGGCATGTGCACACACACACAGCGAGAGGGGACACACACAGACACGGCAAGGGTGGGACACACACACACACACACACACACAAGGGACAGACACATGGATACACAAAGCGAGGGAGGCTCACGCACACATAAATACACACACACAAACACAGAGCAAGGGAGGGACACGTGCACACACAGTGAGGGGGCTACCCACAGACACACAGCGAGGGAAGAACACACACACACACACACACACAGAGCGAAGGAAGGGACACACACACACACACAGACACAGCAAGGGGAGGACACGCACACACAGCGAGGAGGCATATACACACGCAGAGCAAGGGAGGGACATGCGCACACACACAGTGATGGGGTTACCCACAGAAACACAGCGAGAGAGTGCCACACACACACACACACACACACACACACACACACACAGCGAGGGAGGGACAAATATACACACACGCATCGAGCGAGAGACACACACATGCGCGCGTGCACACACACACAGAGTGAGGGAGGGAAGGACATGCACACACAGCGTGGGAGGCACACGCACACACAGCGAGAGAGGGACAGCTTCATACACAGCAAGGGAGTGACACACACACAGGGAAGGAGGGACAAGCACACACATTGCGAGGGGTAGGACATGTTTACAGAAATTGAGAGGGGACACGCACACACAGCGAGAGAGGATACGCACAAACACGGTGAGGGAGGGACATACACACACATTGCGAAGGGGGACATGCACTCACACAGCGAGGGGAGAAGCACACACACAGATATACACAAAGAGCAATGGAGACACACACACACAAAGAACGAGGGAGTGACACGCGCACACACAGCAAGAGGGACACAAACACACAAAGCGAGGGTGGAACATGCACACATACACACAGTTAAGGGGATACACGCAGATACACAGTGAGGGAGGGACACTCACATACACTGCAAGAGGGACACACATACTCACAGCAAGAGGGGGACACACACACGGTGAGGGAGGGACATGCGCAAGCACACAAACACAGACACATGCAGCGAGAGAGGGACGTTCACACACAGCGAGGGAGGGACACACACACATACACACACACACACAGAGCAAGAGAGGGATACTCGCAAACACAGCGAGGGGCAGACACATACACACAAGAGTGAAGGCCACACACACGCGTGCACATCTAGAGGGAAACACACACACACACACAGAGCAAGAGATGGACACACACACAGCGAGGGGGAGACACATGCACACGCAGCGAGGGAGGGCCACGCACACACACGCACAGCAAGAGGGATACATACACACACAGCAAGGGGGGGATCTCACACATACACAGCGAGGGAGGGACATGGACACACACAGCAAGGAGGACACGCACACTCACAGCGTGGGAGGGAGACACACTTACACACACACACACACAGAGGGAGGGACATACACGTAGACACACACACAGAGCGAGGGAGGGACACGCACACACACAGCGAGACAGAGACACTCAGTGAAGGGGGACACAGAAACACATACTGTGAGGATGTGACACGTACACACACACAATGAGGAAGGGACACACACAGCGAGGAAGGGACTTGCTGAGACACACAGCGAGGGAGGGACACGCACACACACACACAGGGAAGGGGGGCAAGCAGACACACGGTGAGGGGGAGGGCATGTGCATAGAAATTGAGAGGGTGCACGCACAGGCACAGCGAGGGAGCGACACACGCACACAGCAAGGGGGAACATGCACTCACACATCGAGGGGAAATGCGCACACACAGTGAGGGGGATAGACACAAAGAGTAAGGGAGGGAGACACACACACACACACACACACACACACACACACACACACACACACAGAGTAAGGGATGGACTCGCACATACACAGCGAGAGAGGGACACACACACACAGCGAGGGAGTGAAACGTACACACACACAATGAGGGAGACACACACACACACACACAGGGAGGTAGGGAAGGACATGCACACACATAGAGCGAGGGAGGGATGTATACACACACATGTACATACACAGCAAAGGATGGACACGCACACACAGCGAGAGAGGCACACACACACACACACACACACACACACACACACACACACACACAAACACAGCGAGCGAGGGGTACACAAACAGCGAGGGATTGAACTGTACACACACACAGTCAGAGAGTGACACACACACAGCGAGGGAGGGAAGGACATGCACACACACAACGATGGAGGGTGATACACAAACACACACAGCGAGGGAGGGACACACACACGCAGGGAAGGAGGGACAAGCACACACATGGTGGGGGGAGGAAATGTGCACAGAAAGTGAGAGGGGGCACACACACACACAGTGAGAGGGGACACGCACTGACACGGCGAGTGAGGGACACACGCACACACAGCAAGGGGGTCATGAACTCACACAGCATGGGGAGATATGCACACACAGGGAGGGGGATATACACAAAGAGCAAGGAAGGGACACACACACACAGCAAGGGAGGGACATGCACACATATACAAAGTTAAGGGGTTACACACTGACACACAGCGAGGGAGGGACACCCACACACACACTCTCACACAGCATGGAAGGGACACTCACATACACTGCAAGAGGGAAACACATATTCACAGCAAGAGGGGGTCACACATAGTGAGGGAGGGACACGCACACACACAGTGAGGGAGGGATATATACAAACACAGAACGAGAGAGGGACACGCACATAAACAGCGAGGGAGGGACATGCACACACAGGGAAGGAGGGACAAGCACACACACGGTGAGGGGGAGAGGCATGTGCACAGAAATTGAAAGGGTGCACGCACACACAGCGAGAGGGGACACGAACAGACATGACGAGGGAGGGACACACTCACACAGCGAGGGGCGATGCATCACACAATGGTGGGGATATGCACAAAGAGCAAGGGAGGGACACACACACAAGGGACGGACACACACTCACAGAGCGTGGAAGTGACACGTACACACATAGCAAGAGGCACATACACACACACACAAAGCAAGGGGAATGATACACACACACACACACACACACAGTGTGGGAGTGACACGCTTATACACACATGCAGCGAGGGTAGGACACTCACATACACTGTAAAAGGGTCACACATACTCACAGCAAGAGGGGACACGCATACACAGAGAGGGATGGACACGCTCATGCTCAAGCACACAAACACAGACACACAGCGAGAGAGGGATACACACACACATAGCCAGGGAGGGACATGGACACACGCAAACACAAACAAACAAACACACACACACAGAGCAAGAGAGGGACATGCGCACAAAGAGCGAGGGGGAGACACATGCACACACAGTGAGGAAGGGCCACACACACACACGCACAGCAAGAGACACACACACACACACACACAGCAAGGGGGTAACTCACACATACACAGCAAGGGAAGAACACACAAACACTCATAGCAAGGGAGGGACATGCACACAGACAGCAAGGGTGGGACCACACACACACACACACACACACCGACAGCTAGGGAGGGACACGCACACAGTGAGGGAGCGACACGCACATGAGGAACCACACAAACACAGACACATACAGTGAGAGAGAGACACGCACAAACTCAGCCGAGGGAGACATGCACACATACAAACACACACACACACAGAGCGGGGGGGGGGGGTGGGGGAACTCACATACACAGCGAGGGAAGAATATGCGCATTCACAGCAAGGGAGGGACACGCACACACACAGGGAAGGAGGGACAATCAGACACACGGCGAGGGGGAGGGCATGTGCACAGAAATTGAGAGGGTGCACGCACACAGACACAGCGAGGGAGGGACACACGCACACACAGCAAGGGGGGGACATGCACTCACCACCGAGGGGCGATGCGCACACACAGTGAGGGGGATATACATAAAGAGCAATGGAGGGCCACACACACACACAGCAAGGGAGTGACACGCGCACACACATCCAGGGAGGAACACGCACACACAGCAAGGGAGGGACACACACACACACAGCGAGAGAGGGACACACACACACACACACACACACACACACACACACAGCGAGGGAGGGACACAAACACACACACACACACACACACACACACAGCGAGAGAGGACACACAGACACAGCAGGGTTGGACACGCGCACACAGTGAGGGACACACACACACACACACACACACACACACACACACGGGACGAACACACACACGAAAGTGAGGGAGGGACACACACACAAACACACAGAGCAAGGGAGGGACATGTCCACAGGCACACACAAGGGACGGACACACACAAATGCAAAGCGAGGGAGGGACACGCATACATACACAAACACACAGCAAGGGAGGGACATGCACACATGCACGCACACACACAAGGGACGAACACACACACACAAAGCGAGGGAGGGACACACACAGACACAATCTCTCTCACACACACACACAGACACACGGAGAAAGGGAGGGACATGCACACGCGTGCACACACACACGTGCACGACGGAAACACACACGCAAAGCAAGGAAGGGACACGCACAGATACACAAACGCACAAACACAGAGCAAGGGAGGAACACGTGCACACACAGCGAGCGTGAGATAACAGCAAGGAAGCGACACGCAAACGCACACAGTGAGGGGGTTACCCACAGACACACAGCGAGGGAGGGACACACACACACACACACACACACACACACACACAGAGCAAAGGGAGAACTCACACATACAGAGCGAGGGAGGGGCCGGCGCGCCCACACACAGCGAGGGAGGGGCCGGCGCGCCCACACACAGCGAGGGTGGGGCCCGCGCCCACACACAGCGAGGGAGGGGCCCGCGCCCACACACAGCGAGGGAGGGGCCCGCGCCCACACACAGCGAGGGAGGGGCCCGCGCCCACACACAGCGAGGGAGGGGCCCGCGCCCACACACAGCGAGGGAGGGGCCCGCGCCCACACACAGCGAGGGAGGGGCCCGCGCCCACACACAGCGAGGGAGGGGCCCGCGCCCACACACAGCGAGGGAGGGACACACACACACACACACACAGCGAGGGAGGGACACACACACACACACACTGAGTAAGTGATATGTATACACACACATACAGAGCGAGGGGAGGACACCCTCACACACTGCAAGCGGGGCGCACACACACACAGCAAGAGGAATACACACACACACGTACACACACACAGCAAGGGTGGGACACGCACACACAGAGCGAGTTTGAGACACGCAGACACAGTGAGGGTGAGACATGTGCTCAGAAAGTGAGAGGGGGCACACACACTCAGCGAGGGGACACACACACAAATTGAGGGAGGGAGACACGCAGACATAGGTGCACAGAAACACACACACAGAGTGAGGGAGGGACAGTCACACACACACACAGAGTGAGGGAGGGACAAACACACACAGTGAGGAGAGTTAGACACACACAGCGAGGGAAGGGGACACACACGCATACACGCACACAGAACAATGGAGGGACACGTGCACACACAGTGATGTGTCTCCTCGGACGTGTAATCGTCCAGCTCTCACTCCAGTCTGCTCCCTCACAGGGTCACCGTCTCTGTGACTCCCAGATACAACTCGGCCTCGATCCTCAGTGCTGATTTATATTCTCCCAGGTGTGAGTCAGCCTCAAGCTCCATCTCCAAGTTGCTCCCTCACACGGTCACTCCCTCTGTGACTCGGTGCTGATTTCGAGCCTCCTGCTCTGCTGTTTTTTCCAAATCCAAGTCCCGGTCGGCCTTGACCCTCGCTGATGATTTATATTCTCCCGCTTTGTGCTGCTCTCTCTCAGGTTCTCTCCCCTTGTGACTCCCAGGTAATGGTAGGCCTCAAGCCTCAGCTGAGATTTATAACATCCCATTCCGCACTGCTCTCTTACAGAATCGCCGTTGTGCCTGGAAGACAGTGGGGAAGAGGAGGATTAGACAGAGCAGAGGGTGTTACAGTGATTGAGGGAGCTGTAGGGATGAAACAGGTTATCTGGGGAGCTAGGCAGACCTGCAGTAACTAAAGAACGTTACTGGAAGATACAGCGAGAGTTGCAGACACTGAAGAAGGCAAAGGAAGTAGAGAGATAGTGGCTTGTTCATGACGGAGCTTTGTCGAGTCGAAAGGGCTTCAAAGTTTGGGTGAAGATCTGGAGCTCGGGTGCTTATTGTTGTAGTTCTGTTCGCCGAGCTGGGAATTTGTGTTGCAGACGTTTCGTCCCCTGTCTAGGTGACATCCTCAGGGAGCCTCCTGTGAAGCGCTTCTGTGATGTTTCATCCGGCAACTATAGTGATTTGTCTCTGCCGCTTCCGGTTGTCAGTTCCAGCTGTCCGCTGCAGTGGACGGTATGTTGGGTCCAGAACGATGTGCCTATTGATTGAAACTGTGGATGAGTGCCATGCCTCCAGGAATTCCCTGGCTGTTCTCTGTTTGGCTTGTCCTATAATAGTAGTGTTGTCCCAGTCGAACTCATGTCGCTTGTCATCTGCGTGTGTAGCTACTAAGGATAGCTGGTCGTGTCGTTTCGTGGCTAGTTTGGTGTTCATGGATGCGGATCGTTAACTGTCTTCCTGTTTGTCCTATGCAGTGTTCTGTGCAGTCCTTGCATGGGATTTTGTACACTACATTGGTTTTGCTCATGCTGGGTGTCAGGTCCATCGTTCTGGTGAGTTGTTGTCTGAGAGTGGTTGTTGGTTTGTGTGCTGTTCTGAGTCCTAGTGGTCGCAGTAATCTGGCTGTCAGTTCAGAAATGCTCTTGTTGTATGGTAGTGTGGCTAGTCCTTTGGGTCGTGACATGTCTTCATTCCATTGTCTTTCCCTGAGGCATCTGTGGATGAAATTGCGTGGAGTTTGACCCCACCCCGCAGCTCACCAATAGGATAAACAACACACTGAGAAACCTACAAAAGAAAAACGGACAGATAACCAGGTTTGACTGACAGAGAATGAAAACTGAAAGCAACAACACCCTCAGATTCTATGGACTACCTAAAGTGCACAATCCAGCCATCCCACTCAGACCCATAGTATCACTACCAGGGACACCATCACACAAACTGGCTAAAGAACTACAGCAGAAACTGAAACACCTGATCAGCGGATCCAGACACTCCGTACAGTCAACACAGGAATTCTTGGACATCGTCAGAAATATACACATAGACAAGGAAGAAACTATGGTCTCATTCAATGTAACAGATCTGTTCACCTCTATCGACAAAACTCTACCCAGAGAAACAATAGCCAACCTGCTGGACATACAGAACAGACAACAAGACGGGGAACCTATCAACAAAGACTCCATACTCAAACTACTGGACCTGTGCCTCACAACACACTTCACATTCAACAACCAACTATATGAACAAATCAACGGCACATCCATGGGCTCACCCATCTCTGGACTCATAGCAGAAGCGGTAATGCAAAGATTAGAACAAACAGTCTTACCGCAAATTAAACCCAAACTCTGGGTCAGATATGTGGATGACACCCTTGTAATCATTAAAAACACAGAAATAGAGAACACATACCAGATCATCAACGCCACACTCACAGGAATCCGATTCACTAGAGAGGAAGAAAAGGACAACTAACTCCCATTCCTAGATGTGATGGTACACAGAACACCGAACGGAGAATTCACCACAGAGGTTCACAGGAAAGCTACACACAGACCAAGTCCTAAACTACGAAAGCAACCACCCCAACACGCACAAAAGAAGTTGCATCAAGACACTGTTCAAAAGGGCCACTGTTCAAAAGAACAAAAGGACTGTTCAAAACACACTGCAGTACACCAGAACTGCAAAAAGAGGAAGAACACCTATACAATGTATTCGCCAAAAACGGATACCCCCACAATTTCATTAGGGATTGTCTGTATGGATTTGCTAGACAACTGTCCTCTGATATTGATGAGGGCAGTGCAGATGATGTGGTTTATATGGAGTTCATTAAGGTCTTTGACAAGGTCCCACACGGAAGGCTAGTCCAAAAGGTAAGATCCCACTGGATGTAAGGTAAGTTGGCAAATTGGCTCCACAATCGGTGGAGGGTTGGTTTTGTGATTGAAAGCCTTTGCCCAACGGATGTACCACAGGGATCTGTGCAGGAGCCATTGCTGGCTGTTACATACATTAATAACTTGGATATCAGAGCAGAAGGTAACATTAGTAGGTTTGCAGATAACATGAAAGGTGAGGGTGTTGTCCAAAGTGAGGGGGATGGTCTCAGGCTGCAGTCTGATATCGATCAGATGATAAACTGAGCAGAGTAATGAGAGACAGAGTTTACTTCTGATCACTGTGAGGTAATACACTGTGGGAAGTCTAATAAATGAATGATATACATCATGAATGGGAGGTCCTCCTGGTGTACTGAGGAATACAGGGACCTTGGTGGGCAAGTCCCTGGATGTCTGAAGGTGTCAACACAGGTAGACAGGTTGGGGAATACACCTGAACTGAGAGCTGGAGGGGGGCCTACATCCTGGTGGGGAACGTTGCTGGAGCTGCTCGAGAGGATTTAAAATCGTCTGGCTGGGCTGTGTGACCCCAAAGAGTCGTAAGGCCAGAAAGAAAGTTGAGGCTGCTACAAATGTTCAAGAGAAGAATATAAGTAGACAAGGCAGGCAAGAACATAGCAGATAATGAGGGAAAACTGGTGGATTAGACTGCAGTTATTTCAATGCAAAAGGCCGGACAGATACAGCAGATGAACCCAGATCATGGATGGGAACATGGGACTGGGATCCCATAGATATTACAGAAACACAGCTGAGGGAGCAACAGGAGCAGCAGCTCAATGTTCCGGAGACAGATACTACAGGAAGGATAGAACAGGAGTCAAAACAGGAGGAGAGCTGGTGGGTTTGATTGGGGGGGAAACATCCCAGCAGTACCTAGAGGGAGTATTCATGTAGGATCGCCCAGTTAAACGATATTAGTGGAACCGAGAAATAAAAATTGGTCATTAGTTTTCTATGGTCGGACTACAGCGATAGGCAATGGGAGATGAAGGAGCAAATATGTCAGGAGATTTCAGATATCTCTTAGAATAATAGGGTTGTAATGATAGGGGATCTTAACCGTTCCAAACCTGGACTGGGATTGCTACTAAGTTAAGCATTTAGATGGAAGGAATTTGTTAAGTGTGTTCCGAAAACTCCCAGTCATTATGTAAGTGGCCCAACTGGAGAATGGGGCTAAACCTGACCTCCCCTTGGGAAACAAGGGAGGGAACGGGACTGAGGTGTTAGCGGGGGAGCACTTTGGAAAGTTACCACAATTGTATTAGTTTGAAAATAGCGATGGAAAAGGACAGGCCTGGTCTACAAGTTAAAGTTATTCAATGGAGCAAGAGAGTATTAGACATGAATTTTTAAAGTAGATCTGGGGAGGCTATTTGCAGATAAAGGGAAGTCTGGCAAGTAGGAATATTTTAAAACTGAGATAAAAGGAGCGTTCAGCGCCAGTGTGTTCCTGTTAGTGTGCAGCTCAATGCTGACTGAATTAGGAAACACTGGCTGAGTTTCGAGGCTGTGGTCAAGGAAAAAAAGGGGTCACATGTCAAATATAACTGGCTGACTCAAGGGAATCCCTTCAGGAGTATCGGGGCTGTAGAAATACACTTAGGATGGAAATCAGGAATGTAAAAAGGGGACATGAGATCGCTTTGGCAGAGAAAGTTAAGGAGAATCCAAAGAGACTCTACAAGTGTATTAAGGGCAAAAGAAGAGCTCGGGACAAACCCGGTCTCCTTAATGATCAATGAAGGCAACGATGTGTGAAACTACAAGATCCAAAACAAATATTTCACTTTGGAACTTACTGTGGATAAAGACTGGGGCGCTCAGGGAACTAAACAGTGTTTGGCCTGACCACTATTGCAATACTGTGTGTAATTCTGGTCTCAATGCCATCGGAAGGATGTTGTGGAACATGAATGGGTTCAGAAGAAATGACCAAAGATGTTGCCAGGGTTGGAGGGTTTGTGCTTCAGGGAAAATCCTGAATAGGCTGGGGCTGTTTTCAGTTGAACATGGGAGGCTGAGGAGTTAACCGATAAAAGGTGTTTAAAATCATGATGGTCATTGACAGGGTCAATAGACAAGGTCATTTCCCCAGGCGAGGGAAACTTTTCAAAGGGGTCTAAAGGACAACTGGCTCCCGCAGAGTGGATGGAATAAGCGGCCAGAGCAAATAGTGGAGGCTGATAGAAATACATTTCAAAGGCATGTGGATGGGTGTATGAATAGCAAAGGTTTAGAGGGATATTGGCAAAATTGTGGCAAATGTGACTAGAAATGTCATGCAGGAGTTGGTCTGAAGGGCCTGTATCAGTGCTGTACATCTCTATGACTCAATGTCTTGAAATGAGTCCACATTATAGAAAAGGAGGTGCTGGAGCACAAAGGTAGATAAATCCCCAGGACCTGATCAAGTGGATCTCAGGACATTGTGGTAAGCTGGTGAAGAAACTGTAGGGCCCCTAGCAGAGATATTTGTATCATAGAGAGCTATGTGTGATAGGCAGGTAGACTGGAGGGTGGCATTGTGGAGCGTGAAGAAGGTTTTCTGAGATTACAAAGAGATCCTGATAAAATGTGTGAATGGCTGAAAAACAGTAGATGGAGTTCAATCTGAATAAATGCGAGGTAATGCATTTGGTACAACAAACACGGGCAGGACTTATACAATTAATGGCAAGACCTTCAGTAGTGTTGTAGAACAGAGGGACCTCAGGGTTCAACTACATAATTCTTTGAAGTTTGCAACATGGAGAGACCGGATAGTTTAAAAAAAGGTGCTGGCCTCACTTGCTTTCATTGCTCAGTCCTTTGGATATAGGAGTTGGGAAGTCGCATTGAGATTATACAGGCCATTGGTGAGTCCTCTTCTGGAATACTGTGTCCAGTTCTGGTCGCCCAGTTATAGGAAGGATATTATGAAGCTGGAAAGGGTTGGGAGGAGATTTACTGGGATGTGGCTGGGTACGAAAGGCTTCAGTATAAAGAAAGGCTGAATAGGTTGGTATTTTTCACTGAAACCTGAATGTTGACAGATGACCTCATAGAAGTTTATAAAATCATGAGGGGGATAGATAGGGAGTTGTCTTTTCCCGTGGACAGAGGAGTTTCAAGACAAGGCACTACATTTTTATGTTTAGTGGAGAGACATTTAAAAAAAAAAGACATGAGAGGCACATTTCACACACTACCCACCCTCTGTGTAACAATGAACTTCCCAAGGAAGGGGTGAACATGGGGACAATTACAATGTTCAAAAGACATTTGGATTAGAACAGGAATAGGAAAGGTTTGAAGTGATTTGATCCAGAAACAGGCAGGTGGGATGAGATCCGTTTTAGAGTATGGTTAGCGTTAACCAAACACTGCGGTATGACTTTCTGACTATGATTATAATGTTGTGTCATTAATTAAGAAAGACTGCAAGAGAAAGCCAGGGAACTACAGACTAATGAGCGAGACATCAGGGTAGGTCAGTTGTTGGGGGTCATTCTGAGAGGTAGGCCTTACATGCATTTGGAAAGATAAGGCCTGATTACAAACAGCCAGCATGGCTTTGTGCATGGGAAAACATGTCCCACAAACTTGACTCGAGTTTGATCAAGATGTGACCAAAAAGATAGACGAAGGTAGAGCAACAGACATTGTTCCTGACTTCCGCAAACCCTTGTTCAGGATGTAGCATGATACACTGGTTAGTAAGGGTAGATCACAAGGGATCAGGGAGAGCTAGCCAACTGGATACAAAATGGGACGACAGTGGGAGACAGAGGGTGGTGGGAGAGGGTTGTTGTTCAGACTGGGGCCTCTGACCAGCAGTGTGCTGTAAGGATTGGTCCTGGGACCACTGTTGTGCACCATTTACATAAACAATCTGAGTGAAAATATAGGAGTCCCTGTTAGTATGTTTATGGATACCAAGATTAGTGGAAGAGTGGGCAGGGAATATAGTTATCGAAGGGGATGGTAATCAACTGGGCCAGTGGGACAAGGAATGAAAGATGGAGTTTAATTCAGGTGTTGGATTTAGTTCAGACAAACCAGGGAGGACTAATGGTTGGGCCCTGGGCAGTGTTGTGGAAAAGGGAGAGACCAAGGAGTGCAGTTACATTGTTCCTTGGACTGGCATCACAGGGCGACAGGGTGTTGAAAGCGGCGATTGGCACACTTGTCTTCATTGGTCAGAGCATTGAGTACATGAGTTGGAGATATTGGTAACACTGTCATCTATATTTCTCCTGGGCAGAGGAGGCCACGGGGTGACCTTATAAAGGTTTATGAAACCATGTAGGGTCTAAGTAAGGTGAATTTCCAAGGGTAGGTGAGACCAAAGCTAGAGGCATAAACGTGAGGTGAGAGAGCAAGTATTTAAAGAGGGAGCTGAGGGGCAACATGATCCACAGAGGATGGTGCAAAGACGGAATGGACTGCCAGAGGAAATGGTAAAAACAAGTACAATTACAACATGGAAAAGACACTCGGGCAGGTACATGGAGAGGAGAAGGTTTGAAGGGATATGAGCCAAACACAGGCAATTCCGACTCATTCCATTTAGGAAACCTCGGCCGAAGAGTCATGCCGCACAGAAAGAGACCCTATGTCTCCAGTTATTGGAGGAGGAGGCATGTTGTAGAGACTGAAGCAAGTTACAGCGATACGGATGGTCATCTGGACTGGAGGTTTCAAATATGTGAAATAATTGGAGAGAGGGGAGGAGATGACAGAGATAGGAACTGTTATAGGAGTTAGAATGATTGAAGACACTGGTCCTCAATACAAGTCATAGATACAGTGTTGGAGAGGGAATAGGGAACAGAAAGATCCCAGGCAGCATTACCACCCTCTCGTGGGAGGCCTGCTTTCTCCTCAGTTGTTCTGATGCTCCCTAAGAAAGCACAGGCCTGGACTGATAACTGGGAACTCCCGATGCTGTCTCATTACAACAAAACTTGCAGCAGGCGTGGTGATTGAGCCTGGGTTGTGTTTGTACTGTGCTCCCCTTCCAGCACTTTCTCTATGTCATGTCTTGTTAGCTGATGTTTGGATCCCCCTTATTACTTTCTGCTCTGTGCACTGGAATGATCTTACCTGGCAGCAGGGTTTATTGAAGACTCCCTGACTTTGTCTTTCTGGCTGAGCAACCATTGTCCCAACCAGCAGTTGGCAAGTCTATTGAGTCAGGAACTGCATGAGTACCTGTAGAAGACACAGAAATAGGCAGAATGGGAAATTAGACTAATGCTTTGAGGGTTACACATATAGAATGGCACTGAGCCCACAGAGATCTGGAAAATCCCACTCTACTTTCCTGACCTGTGCTGCCTCATCTCTCTGGAGTGGGGAATTCTGTTGGCTCATGATATGGAGTAGCTTCAAAAGTGAGAGACGCTGACAGAGGCAGCAATTAGACCCACACAGTGAGGGATACCTCATGGAGAGTCACATCACCAGAGTGCCGGGTCAAACAATTGTGCAGGAAGAAAGGGTTTTGATTCATGTTGCACTCGGACGTACAAAATGTGAGCAGGTGAAGTGATGGCCTAGTGGCATTATTGTGTGACAATTTATCCAGAAACTCAGCAAGTGTTCTCTGGACACAGGTTCAAATCCCACCATTGCAAATGATTGAATGTGAAGTAAATGCTTCAAAAACGATGTAATTAATAACCTGTAAATGAATATTAAACAATTGCTGATGTTAAGAAAAATCCATCGGGTGCATTCCTGTCTTTAATGAAGCAATCTAAGGTGGGACTGGGATATCACAGGTATTACAGAAACACAGCTGATGGAGGGACAGGACAGGCAGCTCAATGTTTCAGGGGACAGATGCTGCAGGAAGGACAGAAGGGGAGCTGAGAGAGGAGGAGAGCTGCTGGTTCTGATGGGGTGAAACATCCCAGCAGGACTGAGAGAGGATATTCCTGCAGGATCGCCCAGTGAAGCTGTGTTCGTGGAATTAATCAATAACAATGGGGCTTCCCTTTCCTCGGATTGTTCTACAGACCCCGAGAGCCCCGCCCTCCTGCTCCTTGACCTTCTCAAGATGGCGGCCCTCAGGCCCGCGCTCCCTCT
Organism: Chiloscyllium punctatum; assembly: GCF_047496795.1. Lineage (NCBI taxonomy): Eukaryota > Metazoa > Chordata > Chondrichthyes > Orectolobiformes > Hemiscylliidae > Chiloscyllium > Chiloscyllium punctatum. The sequence goes on along the minus strand of NC_092790.1, from coordinate 37,775,286 downwards.
TCCCTCAAACAAATGGCGGCCGTGACCCTGGGCCCCTTCCCTGATCAGAGACCGCCACCTCCTTACCCGGGCCTGGAGGGTCTTTTTCGAGTTATTTTTAACCTGTATCCAGGAATTGTGAATTCTTTCCGCTCCTTTTTCCCAGCGAGGCTCCCTCACACCGGCTCTAAACGCCGCTCTCTGGAGCCGATCGCAGCCATGTCGATCTTTCTCCGTGACATGATCAATCTGTCACTGCGCATGCTCCACATAGAATCCAAACCGCGCGTGCGTCTGAGGTTATCAGTGAGTTTACAGAGAATATTCATGTCTGCACAGGATCATGGGTGAAATATAAGTCATTAACAATTGCTCTGTCGAGTTACAGTCATTGAGATGATTAGTAGACAAATAGATTGTTTGGTTCAACTTACCCATACTAGCCAGGTGTGTAAATTACTAATTGTTCTGGGAGTTTGAAAATAAGTTTCTTACTCGAGTTGTGTAAACCTACCTGTGAATTATTCACGCCGACCTATGAATTATTCTCACTCGTCCCCCTGCACTATTGCAAAATCACCCATGTGTTTATCTAAGGATTGTTTAAACTCCTTAATGTACGTTTTCTGATTTACAACTCAATATTTCTTAAAAATCTCACATTGATTCATGGGAGAGGCTTAATGCTCCACTATGTAGTGAGAAAGATCAATCCTGAAGCGTTCACTCCCGAGAATGCTTTGGCCCCGCTCCTCACTCACTCTGGTTAGACGACCAGCCTCTGCTCGGTCGTCCTGTTCCGCCCCTTCCTCCCAATTGCGAAGTTGATTCAGGCGTGACTCAGCAGGCTCAGGGACAGGGAAGGTTCGAGTCGATGCCTTGTGATGTGGTGAAAATATCCCGAATCTTGGATCGAGAGGCCTGAGTTAATTTCACAGCTTGTGCAGATGTGTGTAATAACGACTTTATTAAGAAAAAACAAGGGAATGCAGGAACAGAGTAAAAACAATAGAACATGCAAAAAATGTGGTGGGGCTCTCAATGCTCTGGTGATTTTAGTCTTTACCATGTGTTTCAGGGCCCCAGTGCATCTCAGTACAGACTGTGCCACTTCTCTTTGTGCACAGCCAGATACCACGATTGTGGGACAAAGTGATGTGGTGGGGTACAGATTCTGGATTAGTGGTGCTGGAAGAGCACAGCAGTTCAGGCACCATCCGAGGAGCAGTAAAATCGATGTTTCGGGCACAAGCCCTGCATCAGGAATAAAGGCAGAGAGCCTGAAGCGTGGAGAGATAAGCTAGAGGATGGTGGGGTTGGGGAGAACGTACCATAGAGTACAATAGGTGAGTGAGGGAGGGGATGAAGGTGATAGGTCGGGAGCAGTCGGAGGATGGAGTGCATAGGTGGAAAAGAAGATAGGCAGGTAGAACAAGTCAAGACAAGTCACTGGGACAGTGCTGAGCTGGAAGTTTGGAACTGGGATGAGGTGGGGGAAGGGGAAATGAGGAAACTGTTGAAGGTTGCCCTGGGGTTGAAGTGTTCCGAGGCGGAAGAGGAGGCGTTCTTCCTCCAAGCATCTGGTGGTGAGGGAGCGGCGGTGAAGGAGACCAGGACCTCCATATCCTCGGCAGAGTGGGAGGGAGAGTTGAAATGTTGGGCCACAGGGCAGTGGGGTTGATTGATGCGGGTGTCCTGGAGATGTTTCCTAAAGCGCTCTGCTCAGACGAGATGCATTGGAGGGCATCTTTAACCACGTGGGAAGGGAAATTGTGGTCTCGAAAGAAGGAGGCCACCTGGTGTGTTCTGTGGTGGAACTGATCCTCCTGAGAGCAGATGTGGCAGAGGCGGAGGAATTGGGAATATGGGATGACATTTTTGCAAGAGGTAGGGTGGGAAGAGGTGTAATCCAGGTAGCTGTGGGAGTCGGTGGGTTTGTAAAAAATATCAGTGTCAAGTCGATCATCATTAATGGAGATGGAGAGGCCCAAGAAGGGGAGGGTGGTGTCAGAGATGGTCCAGGTAAATTTAAGGTCAGGGTGGAATGTGTTGGTGAAGTTAATGAGGTGTCACCAATGCAGTCATCAATGCAGCGGAGGAAGAGGTGGGGAGTGGTGCCGGTGTAATTACAGAAGATCAACTGCTCTACGTAGCCAACAAAGAGACAGGCAGAGCTGGAGCCTATACGTGTGCCCATGGCTACCCCTTTGGTCTGGAGGAAGAGAGAGGATTCAAAGGAGAAATTGTTAAGGGTGAGGACCAGTTCGGCCAAACAAATGAGAGTGTCGGTGGAAGGGTCCTGTTGGGGACGTCTGGAGAGGAAAAAATGGAGGGCTTGGAGGCCCTGGTCATGGCGGATGGAGGTGTAGAGGGATTGAATATCCATGGTGAAGATGAGGCATTAGGGGCCGGGGAAACAGAAGTCTTGGAGGAGGTGGAGGGCGTGGGTGCTGTCTCGAACGTGTGTGGGGGGTTCCTGGACTGGGGAGATAGGACAGTGTCGAGGTAGGTAGAGAGGAGTTCAGTGGGGCAGGAGCATGCTGAGACAATGGGTCGGCCAGGGTGGTCCAGCTTGTGGATCTTGGGAAGGAGGTAGAACCGGGCAGTGCGGGGTTCCTGGACTTTGAGTGTGGAAGCTGTGGGTGGGAGATCTCCTGAGGTGATAAGGTTCTGTATGGTCTGGGAGATGATGGTTTGGTGATGGGGGGGTGGGGTCATGGTCGAGGGGGCAGGAGGAAGAGGTGTCCTCGAGTTGGCGTTTGGCTTCAGCGGTGTAAATGTCAGTGCGCCAGACTACCACTGCGCCCCCTTTATCTGCTGGCGAAATGGTGAGGTTGGGATTGGAGCAGAAAGATTGGAGGGCTGTGCGTTGTGAGGGTGACAGGTTGGAGTGGGGGAGGGAGGTAGACAGGTTGAGGTGGTTAATGTCCCGGAGGCAGTTGGAAATGAAGAGGTCGAGGGCAGGTAATAGGCCAGCGCAGGTTGTCCAGGTGGATGCAGTGTTTTGGAGGTGGGCGAAGGGGTCCTCGGTAGGTGGGCCAGAGTTCTGATGGTGAAAGTAAGCTTGGAGACGGAGGCAACGGAAGAAATGTTTGACGTCATGGCGTGTATTAAATTCATTGATGCATGGACGGAGGGGGATGAAGGTGAGGCCTTTGCTGAGAACTGATCATTCATCCTCAGTGAGGGGAAGGTCTGGAGGGATGGTGAAAACTCGGCAGGGCTGGGAGCTGGGATCTGGTGTGGGTGGAGCTGGGAGTGGGGGCGGAGCATGTAACAGGAGTGGGGGGAATGGAGGTGGAGTCATGAGCAGGTTTCCACCCCCATTCCCCCCCACGCTGACGTCATCATCCTAGGAAAAACACTTCCATTGTCTACCTTTCTAATCCTCTGAGCATCTTGTATGTCTCTATCAAAATCCCTCTAGCCTTATTCTTGCCAATGAGAAGAGTTTCAAGTCTCTCAGCCTTTCCTCACAAGACCTTCTCTACAGACCAGGCATTGTTCTGGTAAATCTCCTCTGCACCTTTTCCAATGGTTCCAGATCCTTCCGGAAATATGGGCACCAGAACTGAACACAATATTCCAAGTGTGGCTGCACCAGCGTTTTGTATAGTTGCAGTGAGGTATTTCAACTTTGGAACTCAATCCCTCCACGAATGAAACCGAACGCACCGTTTGCCTTCTTAACAGCACTATCAACTTGGGTGGCAACTTTCAGGGATCTATGTACATGCATTAAAAGATCCCTCTGCACACCACACTACCAAGATTTTTTCCATTGACCCAGTATTCTGTTATTCTTCTCAAAGTGCATCACCTCACATTTAGTTGCATTGAACTCTATTTGCCATCTCTCAGCCCAATTCTGCAGTTTATCCAAGTCCCCTTGCAACCTGTAACATTTTTCCGCACTGTCCACTACTACACTGACTTTAGTGTCGACTGCAAATTTCCTAATCCATTCATCTATACCTGCAGTGGTCCCAAAACGGATCCTGGTGGCACGTGACTAGTCACTGGACTCCAGGCTGAATATTTTCCATCAACCACCACTTACTGCCTTCTTTCAGAAAGCAAGTTTCTAATCTAAACTGCTAAATCACCCTCAATTCTATGCCTCTGCATTTTCTCCAACAGCCTACCATGTGGAATCTTGTCAAAGGCTTTACTTTTGTCCATGTGTACCACGTCAAATACCCTACCCTCATCTACAAGCTTAGTGACCTTCTCAAAAAACTCAGAGGTTTGTGAGACATGATCTGCCTTGACAAAACCAAATTGACTATCTGAAATCAAATTGATGTTTGCCAGATGATTATAAATATTATCTCTCATAATCCTTTCCTAAACCTTTGCTACAACAGAAGTAAGGCTCACTGCTCTATAATGACCTGGATCATCTCTAGTGCCCTTCTTGAACAAGGGCACAATATTTGCAATCATCCAGTGCTCTGGTACCAAATCTGGAGACAAAGACAACTCAAATATCCAAGCCAAAGGCTATGCTAACTTCTCCCTAGCTTCCCAGAGAATCCTCGGATAAATCCCATCCAGCCCAGGGGACTTGTCTATTTTAACTCCTTCCAGCATTGATAACACCTGTTTGTAACTAACCTTGGTAATTTCTAGTCTAATATCTCATACTTCATTCTCGTCATCTACAATATTCTCCTTTTCCTGAGTGAAAACAGATGAGAAATGTTCATTTAGCATCTCTCCAATCTCCACAAGGTCAACACTCATCTTCCCATTCTGTCTGTGATTGGCCCTATTCCTCCCCAATCATCTTTTTATTCCTCACATACCTATAGAAAGCTTTAGGGTTCTCCTTTATTCTATTTGTTAAAGACTGCTCGTGTCCACTCTTTGCTCTTCTTAACTCTCTCTTTAAATCCTTCTTAGCTGATCTGTAATTCTCCATCTCCTCATCTAAACCATCTTGCCTCATCAACACCTAAGCCTCCTTCATCTTCGGAAGAGATGCAGTTTCCGCAGTAAACCAAGGTTCCCTTACCTTATCACTTCCTCCTGCCTGACAGGGACATACCTATCAAGGACTCGCAATATCTGTTCCTTAAACCAGCTCCACATTTCCATTGTCTGCATACCCTGTATTTTGCTACCCCATTCTGTGTATCTAATTCTTGCCTAATAGCATTATAATTGCCCTTGCCCCATCAATAACTCTTGACCTGTGGTATGTACTTATTCCTTTCCATTGCTAAACTAAACTTAACTGAATTATGGTCACTCTCTGCAAAGTGCTCACTTACAACTAAATCAAACACCCATTCTGGTTCATTACCAAGGATCAGATCCAATGTGGCCTCTCTTCTTGTCGGCCCTTCAGCATACTGTGTCCGGAAACCCTCCTGTACGCATTGGACAAAAACTGATTCTTCCAACGTATTAGTTATAGCATTTCCAGTCAATTTTGGGGAAGTTAACGTCCCCCATAATGACCACCCTGTTACTTTCACTCCTATCCAGAATAATTTTGCTAATCCTCTCTTCCACCTCCCTGGAACTCTGCAGAGGCCTATTAAAAAAATACTCCAAGCAGTGTGACCTCTCCTCTTCTGTTTCTAACCTCAGCGCATTCTACCTCAGGCGACTCGTCCTCATCAAAAGTTCTCTCAGCCACCGTTATACTCTCCTCGACTAACGTGACATGCATGGACCCATTGCAGAGCTCGAAACTCCATGAGGCATCCATACTCTGTGACAGACAGAGTCAGTCTGGAACCTCCTCTGTCCTTAAGACTTTATGCACTGCCTGTGCTCCTCCATTTCCCCTTTGTACATTCCCTTTCCATCCCACCCCACCTGCATCACTCCACGAATGGTGCTGTCAAGGGCAGAAGTCTGTGGAATACCCTCCCTAACCTTCTCTATCCTCCTTTAAGATGTATTTTAAAATCATTCTCTTTAATCAACGTTTTGATCATCCATGAAGCACCTTAGGAGATATGCCATTGTAAAAGATCCCATACAATGCAAGTAGTTGTTGTTATTGCTGTACATTAGGAGAAACAGGAATGATGCATTCAAAATTCTAACAAGAAAGTTACTGACAGGTGTGGTGTGCAAGCCACCAAATAATAACATCACATTGGGATGGGCAATAAACAAAGAAATAACTATTGCTTGTAAAAATGGTCCGGCTATTATCATGAGTGATTTTAATCTACATGTAGATTAAATCGAACCAGCTCAGTCAGGGTAGCCTTGAGTTTGTTAAGTGTATCCATGATAGTTTTCTTGAACAGTTTGAAATGGAACTTACAAGGGAGCAATCTATCCAGCATCTGGCCCTGTGCAATGAGACAGGAATAATGAATGACCTCAGAGTTAGGGATCCTCTTGAAAGAAGTGATCACTGTATGGTTGAATTTAGAATACATATGGAGAGTGTGAAGATAAAATCTAATACCTGGGTCCTGTGCTTCAACACAGGGAACTACAATAGAATGAGGGAGAACCTGGATACAGTAGACTGGAAACAAAGATTTTATGGTGGGACAGTTGATGAGCAGTGGAAGATTTTCAAAGGCACTTTACAAAGTGCTCAGCAATGATATATTCCAGTGAAAAGGAAGGACTGTAAGAAAAGGCATACTCTGCGATGGGTATCTAAGGAAAGCGATCACATTGAAAGAGAAGGCATGCAAAGTGGCCAAAAACAGCGTGAAACTAGAACTGCGAAAACTTTAAAAGTCAACAGAAAGCCACAGAAGAGCTATAAAGAAACGTAAGATAGAACATGAGAAAAATAAACTAGCACAGACTATAAAGACAGATAGCAAAATTTTATATTGAATGAGAAAAGAGTGGCTAAAGTAAATGTTGACCCTTTGGAAAATGAGAAGGAACATTTAATTATGGGATATCACAGTGGAGGACACAAATATCTTGCCAATAATTAGCAACGACACAAAGATAGGTGAGGATTTGGAAATTATCATTATTATGGAACAGCTAGTGTTGGACTGTTGGAGGTATTTGAGCTTATGACAGAAAAGTCTTCTGACCCTGATGGAATGCATCCCAGGATACTAAAGGAGATGCCAGGAGAAATAGCAAACACAATGGCAGTAATTTTCCAAAATTCACTGGCCCCAGTGGCAGTCCCAGCAGATTGGAAAGCAGCAAAAGTGATGCCACGTTTTTAAAAAGGAGGTGGACAAAAGGTGGGGAATTATACACAAGTTATCTTATTCTCTGTAGTGGGAAAGATGCTTGGGTCTATTATCAAGGAAGAAATAGCACGGAATCTTAATAGAAATTGTCCCATTGGACAGACAGAGTATGGGTTCATGTAGGGCAGGTCAGGATTCACAAATCTTTTGGAATTCTATGAAGACATTTCGAACGAGGTGGACAACGGGGACCCTGTGCATGCGGTGTACCCGGATTTCCAAAAGGCCTTCAACAAGGTGCTGTGCAAGAGGCTGTTGCATAATATGAAGGTGCATGGCGTTAGGAGAAGAGTATTAGCATGGATAGAAGATTGGTTGACTAACAGGAAGCAAAGTGTGGGGATAAATGAGTAATATTCTGGCTGGCAATCAGTGACTAATAGTGTGCCTCAGCGATCAGTGTTGGGACTGCGATTATTTAAAATTGATACCGATGATTTGGAGTCGGCGACCACATGTAGGGTGTCAAAGTTTGCATATGAGACTAAGATGAGTAGCAAAACAAAGTGTGTGGAGGACTGGGAAACTTTGCAGAGGAACAGAGATACATTGATTGAGTGGGCAATGGGCTGGCATTTGGAATAGAATGTTCATAAATGTAAAGTCCTACTGTTTGGTTGGAGTAACATTAAAAATGAGATTATTACTTAAGTTTTAAAAAGTTGCATCATTTGCTATGCAGGGGCACCTGAGTATCCTTCTGCATGAAGGCTGGTTACCAGGTACAACAAACAATTCAGAAAGCAAACGGAATTTTGGCCTTCATTGCTGAAGGGATTGTGTTTAAAAGCAGAGGTTATGTTCCAGCTGTATTGGGTGCTGGTGAGGCCACACCTGGAGTACTGCATGTAGTTTCTGTCTCCTTACTTGCTCAAGGATGTACCGGCACTAGAGGGGGTGCAGAGGAGGTTAACTCGGTTGATTCCGGAGTTGAGGGGTTTGGCTTAACAGAGACTGAGTAGATTGGTAATATATTCATTGGAAATCAGAACAATGGGAAACATATAAAATAATGAATGGAATGGATAAAATAGAAGTAGAGAGAATGTTACCACTGGCAGACGAAGCCAGGACAAGAGGGCATCAATTCAAGATTAGACGCAGCAAATTTCGGACTGAAATTGAGAAGGAGCTTCTTGACCTCGATGGAATTCATTGCCCAGGGAAGTAGTTGATGCTAGTTCAGTAAACATTTTTAAAGCTAAGGTAACTTTTTAAAAAAGAAATAACTAATTAATTAAGGGATATGGTGAGAACGTTGGTAAATGGTTCTGCGTCCACGAAATGATCAGCCATGATCTTAATGAATGGCAGAGCAAGCTCAAAGGGCAGGACGGCCTTCTCCTGTTCCGAGATCTTTTGTTGTTATATTTTGCATTCCTCCCACACTCTTGACTTTCAGGTGCTGGTGATGGATTAGGATGGACAAAATTAAAATTCACAGAACACCAGGTTATAGTCCAACAGGTTTATTTGGAAGCACTCGCTTTGCAGCTTCTACATCAGGTGGTTGTGTGATTTTTAACTTTGTGTCTCACTCTTGTAACTAATAAACAGCAACAAAAGCCACGAAGCAGTACGCATGCTCCAGGCAACAATGGGCCCCTGGTGTTTGATGTCAGTGGAAGACCAATGGAAAGGCAGGGTCAGAGCTGGAGGACCTGGCGGAGCATTTGGTCCTCCGACCAATCAGAGTAAATGAGGGACAGGACTAGACTATACCAAGTGATCATCCTCACAGTGGGCGTGGATGTGCGGGACGTGGGGATGGAGAGTTGTTGTTAAGGAAAGAAATAAACAGCAGGAAATGGAAGGAAATGGTGTTCGTATGGGCTGAGAGATTTTACAAACATTTGGTGCACATCGGAAGATACAAATTAGAAACTTACATTCCCGTTTTTGCAGTAAACCGGAAAATATCCTCATCATGTGATCACCGCCATCTTTATTCGGGGCAAAGATTCACTGGACACGTGCGCGACCGCCAGCTTTGTCGGGGGCAAAGTTCAGCGGTGTGTATGTGTCGCCCTCCCTGGTAGAGAGTCAAAGGACAGGATTTACACAGAGCACATTCAAACCCAGAGAAATGCACGTTTTTTTTCTGGAATCGTTTCTTCATCCATTTAAATGATTTGGATGTGAATAGAGCCGGTACAGTTCGTAAGTTTGCAGGTAACACCAAAATTGGAGGTATTGTGGACAGTGATAAAGGTTGTCTCAGAATACAATGGGATATTGATCATTATCAGGTTTTTTGCACAATAACTTTGACAGTCAAGAATTGTTTTTTCCAATAGCGAGTGGATTTCCCTTCTATTTCTGACAGTCAAATTCTGCACCTTTTTTATTCCCTATAATTCATATTGCAATCCCTGAAACATCATGTGTATTTCTTCTTCTACAGATACCAGTGATCATTGCTGAAGCCCTGTTGCCTGTGGAGAGGGTGATGTTTGACTTCCTTGTACAGTTGCAGTTTGAATGGTGAAGGCGCTCCCACAACGCGGTTGGGTAAGAGTCATTACAGATTATTCACTCGGCGATAGTGAAATGTAGAAGATATCTGTACAAATCAACATGTTTTTAATTTCACAAAAATATTGAGAACTTTTGACATAAGGCCAAAGTTGAAGAATATTCTGTCCGGTGACCAAAACCATTGCCTAATAAGCAATTTTTCAGGAATGCGTTAAAGGAAGAAAGCAGATCTTAGAGGGTGGGAATTCCAGACTGTGTTGCCTTGGAATCTGTAGAAACAGTCACACAGCTGAACTCAAAAATAAACACATCATTGGGAGTCTAAACTAAAATGAGTTATTGAGATGTGAAAGGGTGTGTGGTGCAGGAAGATAGGAATGATTACAGACAGGAATTAAATCAAGTGCGTGAAAGTAAATTGTTGTTGCTTATAAATGGGAGCCTTTTGATGGATCAGCAAGTTCTGGTACAAGTGAGCACTTGGGCGGTAGAGATTTTAATATTCTGGACATTATAGGGAGGGTGATTGTGGGATGCTGGCCAGTAGTGGGTTTAGAGAATGAAATCTAGAGTTAACAAAAGGAATGAATGAGTGTTTCAGTAAATGAGCTGAGACCCTGGTGAGGTCAGGTGATATCACTGAAGTCAAAATAGTGGTTATGGAGTGGGACTGCGCTGTCACCCTCAGCTCTGGGATTCAGCTGTTTGTCAGTTTGTGAATTAAGTCTGTTACAAGCTCAGGAGCTGATTGGCCCTGGCAGAACCCAAACTGGGCGTCACTGAGCAGGATATTATGAGCATGTGCTTGGCAGCACAGTTCACGACAACTTCTATCACTTCACTGCAGAGCGAGTGGGGACTGATGGAGGGAAATTGGCTGGGTTGGATGTGTCCTGCGTTTTTGTATTGAACAACACTGGAAAACATTTCCCAATGTCGGTAGGTGCCCGGGCTGGAGCAGTAATTATCTTGGTGGGCAGCAGGTTCTGGAGCACAGCCATTAGTACTATTCCCACAATGCTGGTAGGGCCCATAGCCTTTACACTACTTGTCCATTTCTTGATCTGATTTGAAATGAGTTTTCAACCAATTCGATTCCTATCTGTGATGTCATTGACAAATGTAAAGGCTCATCCACATGGCACTGGTGGCTGAAGATTGCTGTAAATGCTGTTGTCTTATCTGTTGCATGAATGTGTGAGGCCCCTCCATCAGTAAGGGTGGGGATACCTGTGATGCTTCCTCCAGTGAGTTGTTTAATTGCCCATCAACATTCGTGACTAGGTGTGGCAGAACTGCAGAGCTCAGATCTGATCCATTGGCTGTTGGATCACATAGTTCTATTTGGTGTTGCTTGCACTGTAGCTTCACCAGATTGGCACCACATTTTTAGGTATGCCTGGTATTGCTCCTGGCATGCCCTGCGGAACTCTTCATTGAACTAGGGTTGATTCCCCTGGCTTAATGTTAATGGTTGAGTGGGGGATACACCAGGCCATGAGATTTCAGATTGGGCTGGAGTACAGTTCTGTTGCTGCTGTTGGCCCACAGTGAGACAGAGGTTGCAGGGTCAAGAGGGCCGATTGTGTTGTTGTATTTTCCAGTGCATTGGTAGATGTAATGTGGGCCATCCAGTTTCATTCCTTTGTTGAGACTGTGCAGTGATTAATACAATGAGTGATTTGGTGGGCCACTGTCAGGAATGCAACTTCAAAAAAAAAGGCTGTGTGATTTTCACATGAAAGAAGTGAAACGATCATGGTATTCGAACAAATGAAAGACTCAACAGACAATCAAGGTATTTTTCAATGGATAATTTCAGTTACATCACACTATAAAATTTTGCTATAAATTCTGTGTCTTAGATTTGTGCCCTCCACAATCACCTGATGAAGCAGCAGCGCTCCGAAAGCTAGTGTGCTTCCAAATAAACCTGATGGACTATAACCTGGTATTGTGTGATTCTTAACTTAGAATATTACAGAACGACTAACAGGGCTGCATGTAAACCGGCTCAGTCCAGTTAATCAATATATTCGGAAGAAGTTTGATGACATAATATTAGTCAAAACCGTCAACTTCAACTCGCAATGTTGCTCTAAACAAAAACTTCAGGCTGACACAAATCTCCCCACCCCAGTGCAGTGTGGTAACCGGGCCCAGCCCAGGAATTGGAACTGGGACATTGGTGGACTGTGATCTCAAAAGAAGGGAGCAAACACAATTCTGACAGATTACTCCTCAAAGGTGAGTAGCAAGTTTGAGACAAGGCAGGTGGTATGCAGCCTTGCACTTAGCTTAATTGCATTTCTTATTGACAGTCGTGTTTTGCAAAGAATAAAGAACCAGTTTGTTTTCCGTGGGTGGGGAGTTTTATCCTCGTTGATCACAGTTGCTGCCTCTCACTCCCCAAGTCAAATCATAGGATCGATAACAAAACAATAAACCGCAGGTGCTGGAGAAAAAAATGTTAAATTTCAAGTTCACTGACTCTTTGTCTGTACGGACAAAAGGTCATAAGACTTGGAAATTACAATGTTTTATTCCCCTCAGAGATGCTGCTGGACCTGCGGTTCTCCAGCACTGTGCTTTCGAAAGTGAGCTGTAGCATTTTTCCGATCTGTTTCGTAAATAATCTCCAAAAGTGAAGGTTCATTGCAAACATGAGCATAGTTTCCACACTTGAGTTACACAGCACGTCTCAGTTTTAAAACAAGATTTAACTCAAAGTAACATTCCATCTCAAAATGAGCAAAGTTACACCAGTAATAAAGCTCATCCACCCAATGAGGCACTTCAGCACAACATCCTGCAGTGTTACACACAGCCACCTTTACCAAAGAATGATCACATGTAACAAAATTGAACGCCGAGAGCATGTCTCTTTCAAGGAACTGAAGTCAAACTCAATTTTTGGGAGGATTTTTATTTAACCTGATTGAACGTTGAAATCTCAGAGCATAATCTTCGCTTTTTTAAACAAAGTGTGTGGGAAACATCCCACATCTTGCTAAAGGTTCAGTTCGGTCGGATACATAGAGCTAAAGGTCAAGCAAACATCACACTTTCCATTCACTTCTACAAAGGGCTGACATCACATTTCTTCAGGATTTAAAGAATTTTATAAATTGTTTGTAAAATCATTTGTCACGTTAAAGAACTGGACAATAAATGTCATTGTATGCAATAAGAGTGAAGTCCGTGACAGCAGATTTAGCATTGGAGGGCAGTGCGTGCACTTTCTAAATTCTGGGAGCACTTTGGGAGATTGCTCCCAGATGGTGATAGTGAGCATATCTGGAATGCACTGTTTAGATTTGGGAATCCATGGGAGACAATCTGTGGTTTCAATAGTGCTTGGCTTGTGTTGTTGGTGTACAGTAAGCAATTCATAAAGTTACTTATGTATTATTGTTGACTACCTGAATGGTATTCAAATCTGCCAGGTTGCCTTCAATAGTGTAAATGCATCTATTGTAAATATTTGGAATATTCCAGAACTGCCCAGTGCTTGGCAAATTCAGGGGGGACAAAAAATCACATTGAGTAATTTGAAATTAAGAATCCAAGAAGACGTAACCACTGAAGTATTCAATTCAAATAGTTAAATGGAGTGCTCACATTTAAAATACCTCTTATCCATAGGAATGGATGGACGGACAGAATTGGGACCAAATTCCTAGCTGGGGCATGTGAAATGTGCTTTGATCAAGTCACCTGCATTTACCAACAATAATTTGGTAAGCTCAGAAATTTAAGAAACAATACATACTTCATTGCTACTCCAGTTGGGTCCCAAGCTCTGTGAAAAAATAACAATCTTTAGGTTTATTGCATACACTCTGAAACACGTGTTTCTTCTACAGATCTTGCAAGTTTCCCCAATGAGCATAGTCCATCCAAATGATGTTGCTAACTTTGGCCAACTCATTTCTTTCCGAGCCTCTATAGCCTGAAGAGAGATCAGAAGCAATTACTCCATTACCGACGAGGATTCTTTCCTTCAGAATTGACTTCCATATATTCAGTGTCCAGAAAAGATAAAAAGCTTGTTATCTTTTATAGAGCAATGATTCAGTGGGAGTAAACTGCTAACCTTTTCTTGCTTAACAATCAAGCTGTCTAAATTTTAAAAAATGAACACATCTTAATAGTTCACTAGATCCTAACGAAATATTTTGTGCGAAACAAATCACATGATACATAGTTATTCAGATAATAAAACAAGTTTGTTCATTGAAGAACCCAGAGGAAAAGGCCATGAAATAATGTGAGTTTGATATACCTCAATCATCATTTCAAGTGCATTCTCTGCATAAATTCTCCTTTTCTATCTCGAAGTATTCAACTTCTTGAATAATTGAGGGAATTAAGTCACAATTGTACAACACAAAATCAGACCCTTCAGTCCAACTTGCCCATGCTGACCAGATATCAAAAGTTAATCTAATCCCATTTGCCAGCATTTGTTCCATATCAATCTTAAACCTTTTCTACTGATTATCAGTTTATTTTACTTTCTCAGCACTTGAAATACTGACTTTTTTTTTCTCCCAACACTGGTTAAAGAAATCATAAGTTCATTCATCTAAGTTAATTTTGTAATCTTGCACAAAGAAACAAGTGAGAACAACATATAGCTGAGTGCAAAACAAAATACCGCAGCTGCGCGATATCTGGGAACACTCTAAAGGTGAGGCACTAATACTGCACAAGTTTGTCAGCATGGTTTCAATTACTGACAATAATTTAGTAATGTCTTAGCCTTCACATAGTTAAGGTAAATGTGAGATATCTGAATTTCATGAATTGGTTCCTATTGCACTTTGATCAACAACAATTATTCTTGGTTAAATCTAGTCAAAGGAGAAAGTGACGACCAAAGAAGCTGGACATCAGAGTCGAAAAGTGTCATGCTGGCACAGCATGTCAGGCAGCATCCGAGAAGCAGGAGAGTTGATGGTTCGGGCATAAGCCCTTCATCAGCAATCACAGGCTTCAGAAAAATAACTGGCATAGACTTATGCCAATACATGCGGAGAAGGGTCAAAGCACGTTACTATCAGATCAGAGACTAATTTCAGATTTGGTACCATTCAGTGCAACATTTCAGTATGATATTTACATATGTACCTAAAAGAGAAGTTGTCAAAAATTACAATCTCTAGAATGATTATAGAATTAAATCTGGAAATAAAGCTGGTGAACAAGAAGGGCAAAGTGAAGTCCCATCAGTATCGCCTTGGGCAGTGTCAAGTAAGAATTTGAGACCAGCGTTGCCACTTTGGTGTAACCTGCAGTCTGGCCAAATTGCAGCAATTTTATCTGCAAACTATTGAATAAAAAATCCTCCTTGCACAATAATGAGGCAGCATTTTGGGATGTTATTTTTAAAATATATTATTTTCAAAGTTACTCACAATTAAGAGTGAGCACTTGGTGCTGTCTGCATAACAGTATGAAAAGGAATTAACAGAAAGAAACATTATAACCCAAATGCAGAGTCACTAATTTTTTGATATTGCATGGGTCCATCATTGATAAGTAATCAATTTTTAAAAATAAATACAGATACATTTACTAACTACATTGGAGTACAGTCAAGTTTTTAACTGAACAGTGACAGGATTGGACAGAGTCCGCATGGATTTAAGAGAGGGGGATCATACTTAGCAAATCTATTGAAAGAATCTACAGAGTCGAATGTTAAAGTAAGAAATTGCAGGACATTTAGAAAAGCTTATCATTAAACATGGTAGACTGGGTTTTGTGAAAGAGAAACTATATTTGACAGATTTGCGACAGTTCATTGTGGAGATAACAAGCAGGGTGATAAAGGGCAATCCAATGATGTTCTGTATTTGGATTTTAAAAATGCAAATGATAAGGTGCTACATAAAAGTTAATTGCACAAGGAGTTCATTGTATCGGGGTAATGTATTAGAATGGATTGAGGATTGGTTAACCATACTGGCTGTTGCTGAGTCCTCACTTGCAGTGCTGTATACAATGTTAGCTCCCATATTTAATAAAGGATAAACCAACATCGGAGACCATTTAAAAAAGATTCACTTAGGTGCTTTGAGGCCGAAAGGGTTGACCTATCAAGAATAGATAAGCAGGGGTGATTTTATGGAAACAAGATTCTGAGGAACTTGACAGAGTAGATGTTGACTAGATCTTCTAGCACCAGTGAAGTCTCAAACCAGGGGACATGACATAAGGGAACATTCATTTTAGAAAAAGTAAAGATTTTTTTCTCTCAGTGAATGGCTAGAATTTTCTCACACAAACAATTGTGAAAGTTAAATGTGGGAGTGTAATGCCTGGGTTACTCTTCGGAGGGTTGTTCTGGCTTGTTGGGCTGAAGGGCCTGTTTCCACATAGTAGGGAATCTATATAATTCTATCTCAAATTATTTTAAAAGAGGGCAGATAGATTTTTGAAATATTGAGCAGTTGAGGGCTATGCGGATGAAGCGTAAAAGAGTTGTTGAGGTCTGGGTTGGCCCAGCCATGCTCTGATAGAATGGGGGAACAAGCTGAAGGTGATGAATGCCCGACTCCTGCTCCGATTCCTTGAGGCTCCGTTTCATGTTTTTTTTGTTTCCAAAGAAGACCGTGATACAATGTGCTAAAGATCTCAGATGTTGTGAAAAGGAATGAAAATGGGGTGTTTATGTACTGATTCAGATGGCATTGATTCATCAATCACAGCTATACAGTCATGAGTAGGAAGGCAATTCCCTCCATGAATAAAGGAAATCTACTGCAGAGCTCACACAAAGGGAATTCTTCCCCTCAGCAAACTCTCCTATCACATTACCCAACATAGCAGCTCAAGCAGGACACACTGCGCATGCTTTAGTCATCAAAGGCGACCCTGGGTGATTGATGTCAGCACCGGACCAATGAAAGGTCGGTGGGCGGAACTGGAGGACCGAGCGGGAGGTTGATCCTCCAACCAATCAAAATCAAACTAAACCATGTGATCACCCTCGCGCGCGGAGCAGAGTCGCTGTAATGAATGCTCGGGAAGTTATGGAGAGAAAGGATACGGTAAGGAAAGAAATAAACTGGGAAACGGGAGAAAAACTGTGTTGCTATGAGCGGAGAGGTTTTACAAACAAATTGTGCACGTTGGAAAACACAAATTTGAACGTCCCAGTCCCGTGTTTGCAGTAAATGGGGAATAGCCTCAGCGCGGCTGCAGGTCTGAGTGAGCGCCGCCATCTTTATTCGGGACAACGATTCACTGGACACGTTCGGAGCCGCCATCTTTGTAGGGGGCAAGGTGCAGCCAGGCGCATGTGCAGCTTTTCTCTCGTAGAGTCATTGTGATCATATCAGTCAATACTGCTCTGATTCACCTCTGGGCTCCCTCATGACCACTTTGTCAATATCTAGCTTCCTCAGTCTCGAACCATGGGTGTATTTTTGGTCTGTTTACTACTGTATTATTACTTTTATAGACCCTTTGTAAATGAGTTTTTCACTGCGGCCCAGCCCCTGACCATGTACTGCTCTATTATCAGATTACTTTTTTCTTGAATATTTTTGACAGTCAAGAATTCTTTTTTTCCAACAAGCAAGTGTATTTTCCTTCCATTTCTGTTTATCAAATTCTGCACCATTTTCATTCCCTGTAATCCGTTTTGCACTCCCTGAAACATCAACTGTGTTTCTCCTTCCACAGATACCAGTGATTAATGCCAAAGCCCTGTTGCTTGTGGAGAGGATGATGTTTGACTTTCTTGTACAGCTGCAGTTTGTGTGGTGAAGGTGCTCCCACAATGTGGTTGGGTAAGAGACATTACAGATTATTCATTACAGCAACAGTGATGATTTGAAAATAATGTCTAAATCAACAACACTTTGTATTTTTATTGTCATGCTTATAATTTCACAAAAATAATGTTGAGAACTTTAGACATAAGGCCAGAGATGGAGATATTAGGTCAGGTGACCAAAAGCATTGCCAAAAAGCAGGTTTTGAGGAATGTCTTAAAGGTGGAAAGCAGACCTGTGAGGTTTTGGCTGCAAAGTTCAGACCAAGCTGCTTCAGCAACTGTAGAAACAGCCACACAGGTGAAGTAATGAATTAACAAATGGTTGGGAGTCTCGATGAAAATGGGTTTTCGAGGTCTCAAAGTGTGTGTGGTGCAGGGAGCTAGGGATTATCACAGCCAGGAATTAAATCAAGTGTGAGAATTTTAAATTGAGGGATATTGGCCAGGTGCTGGCAGGTGAGACTAGATTGGGTTGGGGTATGTGGTCGGCATGGACGGGTTGGACCGAAGGGTCTATTTCCTTGCTGTACATCTCTATGGCTGTATGCTGTTGATTATAATTAGGAGCCTTTTGATGAATCAACAAGCAGAGATTTAGACTTTCATGAGATTACAGGGAGGTTGAATGTGGGAAGCTGGCCCTGAGTGTGTTTAGAAAATGAAGTCTGGAGATAACATAAAGTGGATGAGATGACATGAGCTGAGACAAGGGTGGAATCAGCTAGAAATAGTGATCTTGTAGTGGGACTGGGCTGTCACCCTCACCTCACCTCTGGGATTCAGTTAGGTGTCAGGTTGTGAATCAGGGCGGTAACACAATCGGGAGCTGAGTGGCCCTGGTGGAGCCTAAAATTAGTGTCACTGAGCTGACTGTTGCTGAGCAGCTGCTGCTTGGTAGCCCTGTTGATGACATCTTCCATCACTTTACTGCGGATCGAATGTGGACTGATAGATGGAACTTGCCTGGGTTGGATTATCCTGTGTTTTTGTGTTGAACATCCCTGGGCAATGTTCCACATTGTCGGTAGATGCCAGTGCTGGAGCGGTACTTGGCTTGGTGGGTGGCAAGTTCTGGAGCACAAGCTATCAGTGTTATTGCCAGAATATTTGCCGGGCCCGTAGCCTTTGCACTACTTAACCATTTCTTGATGTTATTCAAACTGAATCGAACTGGCTAAAAACTCACATCTGTGATGTTGGAAACCACTGGAGAAGGCTGAGATGGATCATCCACTTGACACGTGTGGCTGCAGATTGCTGCAAATGCTGTCATCTTATCTGGTGCATGGATGTGTGAGACCCCTCCATCAGTAAGGGTGGGGATATCTGTGATGCTTCCTGCAGTGAGTTGTTTAACTGTCCATCACCATTCACAACTTGGTGTGGCAGAACTGCAGAGCTCTGATCTGTTCCACTGGATATGGGATCACTTAACTCTGTTGCTTGCTGCTGATGCTGTTTGAAATGCAGATAGTCCTGTTTGGTAGCTTCACCAGGTTGGCACTTCATTTTTAGTTATGCCTGGTGCTGCTCTTGGCATGCCCTCCTTTACTGTACATTGTGATGGTTGAGAGTGGAATTTACAATCCCATGAGATTATAGATTGCGCTGGAGTACAGTTCTGCTGCTGTTGATGTCCCACAGTGCCTCAGAGATACCCAGTTTGAGATCCTACATCTCTTCAAAGTCTATCCCATTTAGAACGGTGATAGTGTCACTCAACACAATGGCGGTTTTTCTCAACTTTAAGGCAAGACTTTGTCTCCAAAAGGAATTTGTGATGGTCGCTCTTACCGATACTGTCATGGAGAGATATATCTGCAGCTAGTCAATTCATAACAATGAGATCAAGTATGTTTTTCCCTCTTGTTCGTTCCCTCACCACCCACTGCAGACTCAGTTGAGCAGCTATGTCCTTTAGGACCTGACCAGCTCAGTCAGTAATTCTGTTGCAGAGCTCGTCTCGATTGTGGATATCGAAATCCTGTACCCAGAGTATGTTTGATACCATTTTACTTCCTCAGTGCTTCCTCCATATATTGTTCAACATGAAGGAGAACTGATTCATCAGCCGAGGGAGGATGGTACGTGGTTACCAGCAGGAGCCGTGAGACTTCCTGGTGTCCGGAGTCAATGCTGAGTACTCCCAGGGCAAATCCTCCCTGTCTGTACACCACTGGGCCACCACCTCTGCCTGGTCTGTCCTGCCGGTGGGACAGGACATATCCAGAGATTTTAGGAGAAAGTGAAGACTGCAGATGCTGGAGATCAGAGTCGAGAGTGTGGTGCTGGAAAAGCACAGCAGGTCAGGGTGATGAAGGGCTTAGGCTCGAAACATTGATTCTCCTGCTCCTCGGACGCTGCCTGACCTGTTGTGCTTTTCCTGCACCACACTCTCTATCTAGGGATGATGATGATGGTGTCTGGTCATTGTCTGTAAGGGTTGATTTTGTGAGTATGACTGTGTCAGGCTCTTCCTTGATTGGTCGGTGAGACAGCTCTGCACATTTTGGTCCCAAAATCCAGATGTTAGTCTGGAGGACGTTGCACCATCGAGAGGGCTGATTCTGTGGTTGTATTTTCTGGTGCCTTGATAGATACCAAGCGGTCTATCCAGTTTCATTCCTTTGTTGAGACTTTGCAGTGATTAATACAGAGAGTAGCTGGCTGGGTCACTGTCAGGTTGGCAGGATGTTTTCCGCCATTGACAATGATTCCATGGAGATCAGGAGATTCCTAATTCCAGTTTTTTTTTTCTTGAATTCAGACTCCACCATCTGTCAAGATGGGATTCGAACCAGGACTTCAGTCGTTTGTTTTAATATTTTGGATAAACGTTAAATACATTAGGTTTGTTCACTCACTTTAAATATCACTTACCCAGGTTTTGTTTCTTTGTGAAACACTGTTCATCATCCTGTCTCCTCCAACATTCTCTCCAACAACAAGAGTTTGGAGCACATGGAGTTTCTCTGTCACTCAGACTGAGATAATCCGATCTGCTGTTTCCCTCCCTCCCACTAGCCCACGGAGCCAAACTGCGTCACGTAGTGTTCCTGGTTTTTGTCCTTAACTGACATCTTTCTCCAATCTCATGTCAAGCCTTATCAGAGCTCATCTTGACCCTTTACCCTAATCTCACTAAACTACAGACTTTCCAACTCTCTTTCCTCCTCCTCTTCATCAGTCCCCCTCACCGATTCACAGATATTGTTCCTTGTTCTGTCTTTTCTGGTTATGGTCCTTCTCTCCCAAAATCCTGCTCCATCTCCACTCTCCCTTTCCTTTCTGAATTTCTTGCATTTGGTGTCCTTGGTCTCTCCTGTATCTCACGTACAATGCCAGGAGGTGACATCGTGCAAAAGCACCATGTTGGGTTTCACATGTGCACTGACGATGCCCAACTCTTCCTCCCCATCATCCCTCTCCATTACTCCAATGTTACTCAGTTATCAAACTGCTAACCACACTCCCACTACTCGATTAGGTGCAGTTTCCTCTAATGAAACATTGTAATGGTTAAACCCATTGCCTTACAAATTCCTTTCCCTTATTGCTGAGCCCCTCCCTCTCCCTGGGAACTGTCTGAGGCAGAACTACACTCTTCACAATATTGCTGTCATATCTGACCCCAAGCTGACCTTCTGATCAGACACCTACACAATCACAACACCAGGAATTCCAATCTCTTAAACGTTGTTTGTCTCCTCCTCACCCCAGCTCCATTGCTACTGAAACCCCTTACGCGCGTCTGTGTCGCCTTAAACTTGATGAATCTGAAATGGAACCCTTTATTGCGTGACTGACACAGAATCTGGTTTCGGACTCCCCCGTGATGGGAAACATCCTCTCACTATTTATCCTGTCAAACGCCTTAGGAATCTGGTGGTGGGGTATGATTGTAGGTGGTGGAAATGGCAGAGGATGATGTGTTGTATCTGGATGGATGGTAAGGACTTGGGGAGGGTTCTATCCTTGCAGTTGGAGGTGTGGGTTTCAAAGACAGAGGTGCGGGAAGTGGAGGAGACACATTCGATGGTATTGACTATGTGGGAGGGGAAATTGCAGTCCTTGGAAAAACTGGCTTTACTGGAACACTGCAGTAAGCGTGAGACAGAGATGTTGGCCAGGGAACAGGCTCGTGTGTTAAAGTGGCAGGCAGCTGGAAGCTCGGGGTCTGTTTTTGCAGCAGAACGTAGATCATCAGTCGCCATTTCCGCCACCTCCACTGAGATGCTGCCAGACACAGGTTCCTGTCCCCTCCATTAACAGATATGCACCCTCCCAGCCAGATCATAATCCACTCCTTTGTCTTTCCAAATGTTCCAGTCTCTCTTTGGGTTCTGTCCCTGCCTATTATTTACTCTTTAACCCCTATCTCCTGCAATACAAAGATCTGCAGGTTAGTTGAATTGGCCAAGCTAAATTTCCCATAATGTTCTGGGATGTGTAGGTTAGGTGTATTAGTCAGGAGAAATGTAGAGTAATAGGGTAGGGGAATGGGTCTGGGTGGGATACTCTTCGGAGGAACGCTGTGGAACCTTTGGGCCGAATGGCTTGTTTCCACAGTGTCAGAATTCTAATTTTCCCAGCTCCCATCGGTTCTGAGGAAGGGCCACTGGACAGATTTCGGTTCCCAGATGCTGCCAGACCTGCTGAGCTTTCCCAGCACCTTCTGCTTGTTGTTCCTGATTGACACCATCCATACACCTTCTGGGTTTGATTCAGACAGGGGGAGGATCCCACCACTGACCTCACAATGGGGTCCAGCTGATTGATGGCAGCTTCCGACCAATAGGAAAAGGTGGTGGGACTAGTGGACCAAGTGCAACTAGTTGGTCATCCAAACAATGGGAGTGAATGAGGGGCGTGGCCAGTGGGATGACACATCACCAGTAACTCTGCCTGTGCAGCGCCACGTGACACGGCCGTCGGTGAATGTGGGAGACGCAAACAGGGAAGGGGAGAGTGGCCTCGGAGACGGAGATGATGAATCACTTTTTTTTTCTAGTATGGCCATATGCAATCTCATGTTTATATCTTTTTTTCTTTTTTTTTATTATCACCCAATCTCCTGTTATTTTTTTTTAAACTGCGGTAGTACTTATTTTTTCCCCAGCACCCATGGTGTGTGTGTGCAGGTGTGAGACACAGTGAGAGACACAAAGTGCACGAATCTTTATTCAATTTCCACCACCAGGAAGATAGGAAAACGCCCCAGTGGCCAGTGACAAGCACTGCCCTTCACATCAAAGGGCAATGCTGTGTGATCAAAACAGTGAAGGGGAGGGTAGGGACTAAATCAAAATAGAGTTGGACGGGGAAATAATGCACTCCACTCCCTGTGGCGCCCACCTCTCCCTGAACAACTCCAGGGTGTTGGTGGACACCGCGTGCTGCTTCTTCAAGGACACCCGGGCTCTAACGTAACCCTGGAAGAGGGGCAGGCAGTCGGCCCTAACGACCCCCTCCACGGCCCGCTGCCTGGACCTGTTGATGGCCAGTTTGGCCAGGCCCAGGAGCAGACCCACGAGGAGGTCTTCAGATCTGCCCTCCCTCCTCTGTACCGGGTGCCCAAAGATCAGGAGCGTGGGACTGAAGTGCAACCAATAGCAGAGGAGGAGGTTTTTAAGAAAATCAAAAATGGAGGGCAAATGCCCACACCCAATATATACATGGTCCACGGACTCCACAGCGCCACAGAACAAGCAGTTGGGCTGGGAGTCCGTGAACCACCGCAATCTGCGGTTGCAGGAGACTGCTGCGTGCAACACCCTCCACCCCAGATCCCCGAGAGAAAGGGGGAGGACTCCCGCGTAGAGAGCCCTCCACTGGGGATCCCCACCGGCCGGTGGCAAGTGGGCATGCCAAGGTGTGTCCGGACGGTGGATGAGGGAGAAGAGGTGGACGGTGTGCAGCAGCAGTCTATACAGGGCCCTTCTTTTCACATCTTTGAAAGAAACAAAATTAAAATTCCGGAGGCGGCTCAGGTTGTGGGGCACAGGCTCCCGCGGGAAGTATGGGACCTTGGGGCCAAATGAATCACTTTAGACTGGGAAGTTTCAATTACCCTCTGTGCGGGTCGTTAGTCTGAATTAGAAACTCTCGGTCCCGCGTTTGCAGCAGATGGGAAAATGGCTGCGGCCCTTAGGCGGTGATAGGTCCTGGGATATGGTCGCCATCTTTATTAGGGGCAAGGTCCAGGTGAGGCACATGTGCATGTCCTCTTCCTAGGATTGGGGGTGCGATTTGAAGAGAGGCATTTACACATCAAGCACATACCAAGCGAAAAGTGTGTCTTTATATACTTCCTGTACTGACTGTGTGAGTTTTGTTTTGTGAATTCATTTCATAGGATATTAAATCAGAATAATTGAGGCTGGGATCGCAAAAGCAAGTTTTTACAGTCAATGGAGTCATCAGGATCTGAATATCATTGGCTTTTAACTGTGGAAGGAGAAAGTATTGTCTGTTCTGTTTGTGGTAAAATATCTCCAATATTTTTGTTAAGCAGAAAGATGTACAAATTCATGGTTGGGTCACACTTTGGGTTTGTGCTCTGTTCTGGGCCCTGCAGCAGAGGAAGGAGATATTGGCCTGAGAGGGAGCACAGATTTATCCAGATTACACCTCGTCTCTTTGTAAGAACTGTCAGATTTAGACCCAATCACCCACTTCATGATGTTAACCTGTAAACTTCATATTTTCAGTTACCTGCAAACTTCCCATTAAAAGTCCTTTTGGACTCAAATTCCAGCACCTTTCCAGGTGGAATGTTCCAGCTTCTGACAACGGTCTGTTCATTCAGAAACTGCTGAGGTCCATGTTGACTCTGGGGTTACAAAGGGCTGAGCTGAAAGGTGAGGTGCTGTCCCTGAGCTCCCATTGAGATGCATTGGAACAGTACAGGAGGCTGAGGGCAGTGTAGGTGTGAGCAGACAATGAAAATGATGGCTGCACTGTGAGGGCTGCTTGGCTCAATGAGAGTGTTTTGGAGTTGGGTGTAAATAGTGAGGTGAGACAGGGAGAAGGTGAAGCTGAAACTCCGTTTTAGTTCAGGCCGTTCAGAAATTCACATGGTCCCAATGGGAACAGTCAGTTTTTAAGTGATACCTGTGGAATATTTGTTAACAGTTTTTAAATTATTTTTCCTGAGGGCACTTGAGAGTTAACCATATTGCTGTGGGTCTGGAGTCGCATGTAGGCCAGACCAGGTGAGGATGACCGTTTCCTTCTCTACAGGACATTAGTGAACCAGATGGGTTTTCTAACAATCAACAATAGTTTCATGGTCATCATTCTCCTTTCCATTCTAGATTGTATTGAATTCCGATGCTGCCATCAGCCATGTTGGGACTCTAACCCTAATCCTCGGAACACTGTACATGTCACTCATCTGGCAGGAATGCCATTAAGCCATTGCCTCCCTCTTTAACAATGTTTAAAAGAAAGTTCCATCATTCTACGTGTACAATTTGAGATAAAACACTGCAATGTCCATGTGTCAGGTCAGCCTCTCCAAAAGGTCAATCAACAGAAATTTGTTTGGGGGTGAAATATTTCTCTTTTTTTGGGCCAGTTTATGAAACAAAAATGAATCTAAATAAAAATCTTATGCCACGGCCATGTAATTTCTGAAGCTGGAGGGGGATTACAGAGACAGGGAGGGTTGTGGGGCCAGAGGGGGATTGTTGTCCAAACATCACTGTGGTGTACATGGACTGCAGCATTTCAGGGAGGCGGTTAACCATCACTTTCTCCAAGACAAGTAAAGGTGGCCAATAAATACTGGTCTGGGCAGCAAAGGCAACCCCCAGGGAATAAAACCAAGCAGTGACCTCTCTGAGCTGACTGGCTGTGAAGTTACAAACCTCTCTGGAAATGGAGTGGGCAGAGAAGAGAAACACTGATATTTCACAGCTGGCCTCAGAGAGACCTCACCCTTGGAAGTCCTCAGAGCCGGGGATCAGCTCAGTGAGGTTCAGTCTCTTCAAATATCAATCTTAGTCGGTTTTATGTTATTAAATCTACAATAGTGAGTAAGGTGAGGATTTCTTTTTAATGTCTTAGGGTCTCTTGATGAAATGTTTAAGGTATAAAACGTAAGCATTAAGTTATTCTCGGGCAGTATTTTCCGAGCAGTAAGACTGTGCCTTTGTCTTGGTCTGTAGATTGTTAAGGCGGAGAGATGGCCTGTTGTAGAGTGGCGTGCTGTTCCTGTCGGATGTGGGAGATTAGGGAGAGTTTCGATGACCCTGATGATTATGTCTGCAGCAAGTGTGTTTGCAAGTCCTATTGGAACGCATGGATTGGTGGAGGAGTGATGAAAGGCAGTGAGGAATTGAGAGGAGCTGGGGGGTGTGATAGGTCGCAGTCTCAGGATTGCAGGATACTGCAAATACAGATGGGTTACCTCCAGGAAAGGTAGGAGGGGTAGGTCAGTACTGCAGGAGTCTCCTGTGGCTATCCCCATCTCGGACAAGTATACTGTTTTGGAAAATGTAGGTGGTAATAGACTTTCAGGGGAATGTAGCACTGACTGCCAAGTTACTGTGACTGAGACTGGCTTCGAACATAATGTGAGATATATCCAGTTCCACACGATCGATGGTGAGAGGGGACTCTCTAGTCAGAGGCACAGTCTGCCGTTTCTGCAGCCGACAGTGAGAGATCAGAATGGGGTGGTGCTGCCCTGGTGCCAGTGTCAAGGATGTCTCACAGAGGGAGAATAATATTCTCAAAAGGGAAAATAACTAGTGGGAGGACATTATACATTGGTACCAATGGCATAGGAAGGGGAAAGCATGGGGTCCTGACGAGCAGGGAGATTTTCTCGTGCCACTCGGGAGGCATTAAACCTGTGAGGGATTCAGGGTAAACCGAAAGAGATAGTGAGAAAAGAGGGGAGTAAAGGACAGGTGGGGATAGAGTGAGAAGAACAGTTGGATAAAGCATAATGACCTGGCTGGGGGAGGGTGATCCGCTGTTAATGGAGATTGTTAGTGGCTAACCATAGGTAGTGTGTAAGGGCAGGCTATGAGAACGAGGCCTGGTGGGGTGTGGGGTAGTGGGGCTAGGACATGAGGTTGTTAACTTATGGTTAGCCACTAACTGTCTCCATTGTAAGCTGTTGCCCACCTATATCACTCCATGATTGGAGCTGCCGAGGACACAAACCTTTGGAATATCCTCCTGAACCCCCTCTGTCTGCCTTAAAGATGTTTCTAAAAATCGTTCTCTTTAATCATCGTTTCCATCATTCCTGAAGCATTTTAGGAGATTTGTCAATGTGAAAGGCTCCATACAATGCAGGTAGTTGTTGTTATTGTCTGACATCAGGAGAAACAGGAATGAGCCCCCTCTCTCTTACACCTGATGAACAGCAGCAAAATCAGGAAGCACTGAGCATGCTCCAGCCCACAATGGGTCTCGGATTATTGATGTCAGCGCAGGACCAATAAGAGTGGGGGAACGGGGGCTTAGAGGTGCTAGTTGGTCCTTCAACCAATCGGAGTGAATGAGGGGCGGGACAATACTCAACCACGTGATAAAATTCACTGACAGCACAGTGTTGTTGTGACCAAGGCATTGGAAATGTGTGAAGGTGAAGGGCAGGGGAAAGGAAAGACATATTGACCAGGAAGAGGAGGAAATTTTCATGGTATGGGATGAGAGATTTTACAGAACTTAGTGCACATTGTAAAACACAAAATTGAAAATCCAAATTCTTCACCATTTTCCCTCCCTATCATGCATTTTGCACTCCCTGAAATATCAACTGTGTGGTTCTCTCTCCACAGATACCAGTGATCAGTGCCAAAGCCCGATTGCCTGTGGAGAGGGTGATGTTTGACTTCCTTGTGCAGCTGCAATTTGTGTGGTGAAGGTGTTCCCACAATGTGGTTGGGTAAGAGCTGTTATAGCTTATTCACTCAGCAACATTGAAGAGTTGACAATGTATGTGCAAATCAACAACAGTTTTTTTTTTATCATGTTTATAATTCCATAGAAATACTATTGAGACCTTCTGACATAAGGCCACAGATGGGGATATTAGGTCAGGTGATCAAAAGAATTGCCAAATAAGCAGGTTTTCAGGAGTACCTTAAAGGAGGAAAGCAGGTCTGAGGGCGTTAGGGTGGGAATTCCAGACCGTGTTGCCTTGGCAACAGTAGAAACAGCTAGACAGGTGAAGCAATGAATAATACTGGATTAGTGGTGCTGGAAGAGCACAGCAGTTCAGGCAGCATCCCAACGAGCAGCGAAATCGACGTTTCGGGCAAAAGCCCTTCATCAGGAATAAAGCTTTATTCCTAATGAAAGGCTTTTGCCCGAAACGTCGATTTCGCTGCTCGTTGGATGCTGCCTGAACTGCTGTGCGCTTCCAGCACCACTAATCCAGTATTTGGTTTTCAGCATCTGCAGTCATTGTTTTTTACCCCGAAGCAATGAATAAACACATCGTTGGGAGTCTGAAAGAAAATGAGTTGTCGGGGTCTCACAGGTTGTGTGGTGCAGGGAGACAGGGATGTTCACAGCCAGGAATTACATCAAGGGTAAGAATTTTAAATTGTTGCTTGTTAATGGGAGCCTTTTGATGGATCAACAAGTTTTGGTACAAGTGAGCATTTAGGCAGTAGGGTTTTAGATACTCTTGAGATTACATGGAAATTGAATGTGGGAGGCTGGTCCGGAGTGTGTTTGGATAATGAAGTCTGGAGATAAAACAGGGATGGACGAGTATTTCAGTAAATGAGCTGAGACTAGGGTGGAGTTGGGTGATGTCACTATTGTAGGAATAGTGCTTTTGGAGTTGGGCTGCTCCTCCTCCTCCTCACTCCCCCTCCCCAATTCACAGATATTGTTCCTTGTTCTACCTGTCTGTCTTTTCTGGTTATGTCCTTCTCTCCCATTCTGCTACAAACTAATATTTGACCCCACTGTTGTTGGAAAAACCTACTCCATCCTGACTCTCCCTTTCCTTTCTGAATTCCTTGTATTTGGTGTCCCTTAAGGATCTATCCTTGGTCCCTCCTGTTTCTCACCTACATACTGCCAGGAGGTGACATCGTCCAAAAGCACCGTGTTAGGTTTCACATGTACACTGACAATGCCCATCATCCCTCTCCATTACTCAGTTATCAAACTGCTCATCACACTCCCACTACGCGATTGGCTGCAATTTCCTGCAATGGAACATTGCAATGGTTAAACCCATTGCCTTCAGTTGCTATTACAAATCACTTTCCCTTACTGCTGAGCCCTTCCCTCTCCCTGGGAACTGTCTGAGACAGGAACCACACTCTTGACAATATTGCTCTCATATCTGACCCCAAGGTGACCTTCTGATCAGACATCTACACAATCACAAACACCAGGAATTACAATCTCTTAAAATGTTGCTTGTCTCCACCTCACCCCAGCTCCATTGCTACTGAAACCCCTGACCCGTGTCGGTGTTGCCTTAAACTTGACGAATCAAAAACAGAACCCGTGATTCCGTGACTGACCCAGAATCTGGTTCCAGACTCCCTCATGATGGGAAACATCCTCTCAGTATTTACCCTGCCAAACTCCTTAAGAATCCTACATGTTACAATGAGATCCCCTCTCATTCTTCCCAAATCCAGTGAGTAGAGTCCCAACTTCTTCAGTCTTTTAAAAGATAATCCCTGCAAACCAGGGTTCATCCCAGTCAATCTTCTGTGAAATGCCTCTGATGAAATGACGTATTTCCTTAAATAAAGGGACCAAACCTTCTGTCATTACTCCAGATGTGGTCTCACTCGCATTTTATAAAGTTACTCTCAGGTATATACTCCAAACAACTCCCTTTAAACTTGCACAGATGTTGTTGGAAATGCTCAGCAGGTCATGCAGCATCTGTGAAGAAAAATCAGTTAAAGTTTCAGGTCTGGTCACCCTTCCTCAGATACGTTAACTCTAATTTCTTTTCACAGATGCTGCTAGACCTGCTGAGCTTTACCAGAAACTTCTGTTTCTCTTCCTGGTTTACAGCATCTTCAGTTGGTTTGGTTTTCATATCCTTTAAACTTGCCATCTCTCTTCTAGAATTTGTCATTTCCACCTTGGAAAAAAGATTCACATTTGTTTGGACTCCCCAACCCTGGGGAAAAAAGAAACCATGACTAGTCACACTATCATTGAACTTTATAAAATTGCGAGAAGCAATAAAGCCACCTAAAGTGTCCAGTGCAGCAAGGAAACAGCCGCAGCCTATTCAGCCCCTCCCTATAGTTCAAATGTTCCAATACTGGCAACACCCTACTAAAACTTTTCTGAACTCTTGCAAGTTTCCCAACATCTTTCCAATAGCAGGGAGACTGGAATTGAAAGCAGTCTGGGGATTCCAAAAGTGGCCGAGCCAATAAACTGTACACATGATCCCCCAACTCTTATCATCAATGCACTGCCCAATAAGCCAGCATACCGCACACCACCTTCACCGACCTGTCTACCTTCAACCACACTTTCAATGACCTATCAACCCACACTGCACGGTCTGTTTGTCTGTCAACACTTCCCAGGAACTTGTCATTAAGAGGTTGAGTCCTATTCTGGTAACATCTTTCTGAAATCAGGGAGACCACAATTGAATACAGTATTCTAAAACTGTCCTCCCCAATGCCCTACTCAACCACAACGTGCCCTCCTAATCCCTATACTCAGTGACAGAATCCCTACAGTGTGGAAGCAGGCCTTTCGGCTCATGAGACCATACCAACCATCGGAACAGTATTCCACCCTAACTCTGTAACCTGCCATTACCCAAAGCTCATCCAGCTAACCTGCATGGCTTTGGATTTGTGGGAGGAAATTGAGAGCACCCAGAGGAAGCCCCCGCAGACACACAGGGAGAATGTGCAAATACCACACGGATAGTGGAATTGAATCGAATCAGCGCATTCTATTCAATGTTAGTGTCCGAAATGCCACGTTCAGCAGCTGATCTCCCTGAAACTCTACTTTCCAAGAACTATGCAGTTGTTCTGAGCCCTTCAGAGGGGATAAAGGTGAGGAGGAGAAAACAGGAACAGGATGGAGTTGTAAATCTATAAAATAACTGTCCGTCTCCCCCACACTGTCTGCTCCCCCCAGTCTCCCCCTACTCTGTCTGTCCCCCCTCCCTCTGTCAGCCTGTTTTCCCCCCGTCGGTCTGTTCCACCTCTTCCCCACCCCCACCCCCATCGGCCTGTTCCCCTCCCCCCTCCGCCAGCCTGTTTCCCCCACTCCCCCCGTCTCCCGTCTCTTCCCCCCATTTGTTGGTTGCCTGCCCCCCCCCCCCAGGTCTTTTCCCCCTTTCTGTCAGTAGCACCCCACTGTTCCCCTCCTCTCTAATCCAACTTTTTGTCCCCACCCGTCTCTGTGACACCCCTCGCTATCCCCCCTCTCTTTCCCCACCCATTTCTGTCCCACCCCCCTCGATCTACCCACGCCCTGTCTGCCTACCCTCCCTCCCAGTCCCCCAGTTCTGTACTCCCCCACTGCAGGGCAAATATCTTGTCTATTTATCCTATCCATGCCCAGCCTGAATTTAAAAATCTGTTTCAGGTCACCATTCAGCCTCTGACGCTCCAGGGAAAACAGCCTATCCAGCCCTGGCAACATGCTATAATTCTTTTCTGATCTATTTAAAGTTTAAGAACATCCATCTGATCGGAAGGAGAACAGAATTCTATGGAATATTGATTCGGCAACTTTTGCAATGTCCTGTACAGCCGCACTATGACCTCCCAACCCCTATACTCAATACTCTGACCAGTAAAGACAAGCAGACCAACTGCCGCCTTCACTATCCTCTCTACTTGCTACTCTACTTTCAAGGAACTATGAACCTGCACTTCAAGGACTCTTTGTTTAGCAGCACTCCCCAGGAACTTACTATTAACTGTATAAGTCCTGCTAAAGTTTGCTTTTCCAAAATGCAGCTGCTTGCATTTTTCTAAACTGAACTCCTCAGCTCATTCACCCATCTGATCCAGATCCTCTTGTACTCTGAGGTAATCTTTTTCACTGTCTACTACACCTCCCATTTTGGTGTCATCTGCAAACTTACTTACAATACCTCTCATGTTCACATCCAAATCATGGATATAAATGACGAAAAGTAGTGGATCCAGCACCGATCCTTGTGAGACTCCACTGGTCACAGGCCTCCAGCCTGAAAAGCACCCTCTGCCTTCTACCTTCGGGCCAGTTCTGTACTCCATGCGATCTAACCTTGCTGACCAGTCTCCCATGAGGAACCTTGTCAAACACGTTACTGAAGTCCATGTAGATCATGTCCATGCTCTGACCTCAGCAATCCTCTTTGTTACTTCTTCAGAAAAACTGAGTCAAATTCATGAGATATGATTTCCCATGCACAAAGCTGTTATTAGTATCCAGGATTTAACTCTGTACATTGGGGTCTGCTTTGCCCAGTTATAGATGTTAATATTCTGGATGAAGTTCAAGTACCCCAGCATTTTGTCAGTGACTCTGTATTGAGTCTTGTTTATGTAACCAACACAGGTGAGTTCCTTTTGAAAGGTAGTCCCTGTATCCCTTGCCCACCAGGAAATAGTGTAAATGTCCTTACCTCTGGATGAGGAGGATCAGGCTCAGAGTTGAGTAACAGCATCTTTGAAGAGGCTGATTAGTAAACCTGCCCAAGCCACCAGTCCATACTGTCTCCCAGCTGTCCCTGCCTGATTCTCCAAACAGAACCATCCTGTAGTTTCTCTCCTGTCAGACTCTCCCATTGCTCAGTTTGTCCAGGATCCCCTCCTGCTGCTGCACTGCTCCTGTCCCTCACTGACCTGTCCATCCCCCAGTGTCCTCGACATTCATTCATTGTTTACAATCCCATTGTCCCAGTCCTCCAGCCCCGCCCCCTCCACTCTATAGAGACGGCTGAGTGGTTGGCACTGCTGCCTCACAGCACCAGGTACCCAGGTTCGACTCCAGCCACGGGCGACTGTGTGGGGTTTGCGCATTCTCCCAGTGTCTGAGGGGGTTTCCTACGTGTGCTCTGGTTTCCTCCCACAATCCAAAGATGTGCAGGGCAAGTGAATTGGCCATGCTAAATTGCCCATAGTATTAGTTACATTAGTTAGGGGGAATGGGTCTGTGTAAGTTACTGTTTGGAGGGTCAGTAAGGACTTGTTTGGCCGAAGGGCCTGTTTCCATACTGGAGGGATTCTGATATATTGGGCAGCAGCTGCTGTCAATCACCTGGACTCCTGTATGATCGGGAGCACGTGCTGTAGGAGGGGAGACCAGTGCACGGGCGCAGTGCTGGCCAATTGTGGGAGTATGCGCAGTATCGGTCAGTGCCTGGGAAGGAGGCTGTGGGTGTGAGGGATTAATCTATCATTAGCAGCTTCATCCCTCTGGGAGCAGGACCCTGGGGAATGGCCCTTCTCTTGCTACCCTGACATGTGATCAGACTGTCAGTGGTGCAGCGTTTTGCAGAAAGTTATCAGAACACTTTTGTGAAGATTCAGGGTTGTTATGGAAAGGGACAAGGATGGGCCTGCAGTTAGAATTCTAATTTGGCTCATTTTAGTAAGATGGGTCTTGGCCAGAGTGTGCAGGAAGCAGTGTATGCAGGATGGTTCTCATCAGGAGCTAGGAAACTGAATTCAAAGAGAGAGTGTGTGTGAGAACTGGGTGTGGAGGAAAGGAGTGGGGGGATTGGTTTGGATTTCAGTTCACAGAAGAGAGAAATTGTGAGACTGAGGTTTAAAGCTTTGGGGGAACAAGGAAACTACAGTTTAATACTACAATTGTCTTATGAATTTCCATCCTGTATTAACAGTGCTAACTTGTGTGCTCTGTTGTATGGTACTGAAAGGGTGGATTTGCGGATGAGAAATACAAATGGAACTTCATGTTCCGATCTGATGGTTACTTGATCCGTGCCGATCTGAATATTATTGGACTTTTCATCTGGAAGGAAAGGTGTGCATTCTGTCCGTGGGCGAATATTTCAAATCTGTGTGACTGCAAAAGCCCTGAGACACAGCCAAGTCCATGTCAGCATGGTGAGTATGGAGAGAGGTTTTATTTGTTTTTGAAAGTCTGAAAAGTCATGGCACATTTCCCAGGAACAATTAGGCCACAACTTTGCTTTGTAGAAGGACAAGTCTTTAATTAACCATGCAACCAGCAAGACACAAGGATACCTGCACCATGGGAAAGACTATGAAAACGGGATTGTTGTAAAGGAGTTCATTCTCGATCATGGATTGTAATCCATTGACATTGTCACATCGGTTCCAGCGCTGTGGGG
Organism: Chiloscyllium punctatum; assembly: GCF_047496795.1. Lineage (NCBI taxonomy): Eukaryota > Metazoa > Chordata > Chondrichthyes > Orectolobiformes > Hemiscylliidae > Chiloscyllium > Chiloscyllium punctatum. Next base: position 37,741,541 of record NC_092790.1, on the reverse strand, counting down.
AAATACTGGAAATATGATGAATGTAATGTAGGTTTCAGTTATTAAACTGTAAAAAGTGCAGAACAATTTACAAGGATGTTGCCAGGGCTCAGGGGTCTGAGTTACAGGGAGAGGTTGAACAAGTGAGGATTTTATGTTTAGAGCAGAGGAAACTGAGGGGGTTCTTTTCTAGAAGTGTATAAGACCATGAGAGGCATGGATAAGGTGAATGCACTCAGTCTTTTTCCCAGGAACTCAAGGATTGGACGGATTGATTGGATCAGTTTAGGGTTAGAGGAGAAAGAATAAAAGGGAAGCTGAGGGGCAACTGTTTTACACAGAGGGTGGTATGTATATGGAATGAGCTGCCAGTGGAAGTGGTTCAGGCAGGAACACACAACAGGTAAAAGACATTTGGACAAATACATGGACAGGAAAGGGTCAGAAGCAAATAGGCCAAGTGCAGGGAAATGGGGTTAGCGTGGATGGACATTCTGGTCGGCATGGGCCAGTTTGGGCCAAAGGGCCTGTCTCTGCTCTAGGATTCTATGACTCTCAGTGCATTTGCTATTTCTCCCCCTAACTCTGTTGGTATCCTGGGATGTATTCCATCAGGGCAAGGAGACTTGTCTACCTTTAGCTCCATTAGCATATCCAGCTCTAACTCTTTCACGATCATGGTTATTATCTAGGTCCTCACCTTCCTCAGTCTCCTTATCAATTACTGGCATGTTCTTCGTATCCTCCACTGTGAAGACTGACTGCTGTGTACTCATATTCCTGAACCCTGCTGGATAGGAATAACTAGGCACAGAACTCTGAGAGATCTTCTTTGAGTCTTTATTGATGAGACACAGCAGTTACCTGGATAGTGTACATGCAAAACACCTCCAGGCAGCATCAGGTAACTCCCCACCTGTCCGATGTAAAGCTCCCATTCTTATACCTTTGTGGTTTAGGACTTTGAATAGAGACTGTTTCTCAGTATTATCTCCATGGCAACGGCAGTTAGAAAGTCTAGTTCAGTTCAGCACTTTGTGGTTAAACCACACACCCCTCCCTCACACCCCCGTGGCTCCCTCAAGTATCTGACAGGCACTTCAGTTTCAGTGGGGTATCTCTCAGGATTCTGATGTGGGGGAGCCGGTGGTGGGGTCGATAAAGTTTAAAAACCACACAACACCAGGTTATAGTCCAACAGGTTTATTTGGAAGTACAAGCTTTTGGAGTGTGCTGTGATTTTTAACTTGATCAGGATTATCTCTATGGTAACAGATAAGTGCTTCAATAATTAGAGGCCATATGTTCCCCGAACAATAGGTTCCCCTCCAGCAGTATAAACTGTTATTCCAGCCCTGGGGATAGTTACTCATCACTTTTCTCCCCCAATCCCATCTCGCTTTCTGTTGATCTTTAAAGTTTTTCTGATCTCCTTGGTCATTGCCAATCTGTATGCCTTCTATTTCAGTTTGATAGACTCCCTTATTTCCTGAGCCACCCGCGGCAGATTATTCCTTTTCCTACAGTCCTTCCTTTTCACTGATATATACTTTTGCTGAGCACTTCGAAAAATTGCTTTGATATTCCTGCACTGTCCGTCAACTTTCCCACCATAAAGTCTTTGTTTCCAGTCTACATTAGCCAACTCCTGCCTCATCCTATTTAGTCTTCTTTTGTTTAAGCACTGGATCTTGGGATTGGATTTAATCTTCCAACTTTCCATCGTTGTTCTGAGTTCAACCAGATTTATCAGAAGCCTTTTATCAGATTACAAGGTGAGACGATGTTTCCTGGGAGTTTTGGTTTTCATTGTCAGTGACCTTGGCTTTGTAATAAAGTACAGGATGGATATTCACAACAGAGTATGCTGGACGCTGCGAATGTACGACACAATCTAAAACCATAAATCACTGTCTCCCCTCAGTTTAAAATTGCAAAATCATTGCCCCCTACACACTTCCTCACTCTCTAAGATTGGAATGCTAATCCACCTGACTATCTGTCATTTTCCGAAAATCTCCTTTGGTGAAGGCGGTGATTTTTGGATTCAGCTTTCCAGTTATTACCGTAAGAAGATAAGCACTGGGCACTGGAGAACCAGCCCCACCATTTAATACGGTGATGATTGAGCTCACATCAGTCTCAGCTGGATTTTCCTGCCAGCTCTCTCTCACCCTTCAACCCATTGCAAATTCAACATCTGTATCTCTTCATTAAGTTGGCACATTGTCCTGGCATCCACCGCATTTTGAAAAGGGAATTCCACAGATTCACAACACATCGAGATAAGTACATTCTTCCACATGAGAATATAATAGAGTCCCTATAGTGCAGAAACAGGATATTCATCCATCGAGTCCACACCAACCCTATGATAAGCATCCCATTCAGACCCACCCATTCCCTGTAACATTGCATTTCCCGTGGCTAATTGTCTAACCGGCACGGGCATGGACACTATCAGCAATTTAACATGGGCAATCCACCTAACCTGCACATCTTTGGACTGTGTGAGGAAACTGGAGAACTGCACAAAACCATGCAGATATGGGGAGAATGTGTAAACTCCACACAGTCGCCTAAGGTCCCTGACGCTGTGAGGCAGCAGTGCTCGCCACTGAGCCACCTCTGCTTTACACCTACTGCCCCTTATTAACCTCCCTATCCCCCATTTGGCTGAATCTATGTTCCTTACGTCAGAAATCAGGTTGTCTAAGCAGATGTCTCAGTAAATCCCAGTGACAGCCCACATGTCCCGTGTGTCTGAATGGGGATCCGATACACAACATCCTCCATCCCACACTTTTCATTCACATTCCAGAATCAGGGCTCCAGTGGCTGCATGAGAACTGCAAATCCCAAATTCCAAGGCAGGGACCACGCGTCTGTGGGGAAACCTGGCACAAGTACAGAATGTGGGTGGGTTTGGGAGCATGTGCTTTGGGGTAACTAGTGGAAAGTATTTCACACTGATTGTCTGGACGAGGAACGTATTTGTTTGTAGTATTGATCTGTTGGAGGGTCAAAGTGTCACCACACCCACATGGGACCAAGTTCCATTCCCAACTTGTCATACACTGGGAATTGACCAATGAGAAACAAAAAAGGATGTGACCCATTTTCCCAGACTGAAGATTCCTGTTCTGTCCAGGATCTGCCACCTCCCTTTCTGTTTCCTTTTGTTTCATTCTGCTGTTACATTGTTGACTTGCAGCAACTGAAGGGAAAGGAAGTGAACCCAGAAAGGGTGCAGAGTCTAACCAGGGATGGGAAGTGGTGCCATGGATCTGTTTATCAACAACTCTATGAGAATGGGGAGGGTGTACATTTGGGGTAGTAGAGTCAGAATGGTGGGAGAGTGTAAGTGGGCTGGAGGGTTACAGCTTTGGGGGAAGAAAGGGGAAAAAGATATTCCAGAGAATCTAGAATTGTCTGTTCTGAATTTCTAATCTGTACATATTCCTTTATGCAGGGTGCTAGATGGTGAAGATTTGCAGATTGAAATCTCAACATCAATTGCCGATCGTGATAAAGTTAACCAGCATTTGAAGAACCAAAGATGGAGATTCACTCGGCCAGAATCCTAAAACACTCTCTCTCCCAGCATTGTCGGTCTCTCTGCACCAAATGGACTGTGAATGGTTCAAGACAGCAGCTACCTACCATCTTCTCAAGGGTAACGAGAGATGGGGAATAAATGCTGGCTGAGCCAGTGATGCCCATATCCTGGAAATGGGTTCTATCTCTAGTTGGTGAAACCCGGTTGATGTTACTGCAGGATGATGAGGGAGGCTGAGTGCATCCTCCAGGAGGCAGCACCATCACATTACCCCTGCCTACACCCACACAATAACACACCAAAGCAACTGGAACAAAAGGCAGTGAAGCCAAAGGAGGATTTATATATAGTTCTTTGAAATAAAGTCATCAAAGGGGATTGGAACACAGCAGGAACAGGAGATTGAGTTGCATTGTTAGCTGTTTCCCCTTGAATGGTGGAGCAGGATTGAAAGGCCGAATGGCCTCCTGCTATCTCCCAGGTATGTATATAGCCATGGAGCCCGGGTAGGAAGAAGTGGGCAGGGACTCTCCAGGAGATTGCACTTCCACATCAGTTTTCAGTGAGGTATGGTTTGATGGATTTTATTTCACATTTGTCTTTAACACAAGGTTTGTGAATTTGGTTTTAAAATATTGTAGCTATTTATTCCACAATAAATAAAACTAAAAGAAAAGAAATGAAACTATCTGAATATGACAGTTTTGAAAAATTTCAAATGCCTTGTAAAACAAAATCCTGTCTATTCCCGGACACCATCACTTTCCAGTTACTCAAACTCCAGGGAAATATTCCCTCCCTGTCTGAACCTTTGGTTTGATTTAACTGCTTTTCAGTTCTCCTTCTATGAGCTGTGAAGTGTTCTTTTTCCCCCCATTTCTCCGACCCAGACATGTTATCACACACAGCTGAGCAACCTTCCCACGTTCATCATTACACCATTTTGGGTTTTTGTTAATATATAATCACCAGCAATAAACCACCCGTGTAACCAATTGAATATTTACAAACAAAGCCCATTATGGGCAAAGCAAACCATTACAAATGACAGAGTGGGAAGGGACCAAATCAAAGTAGAGTTAGGGGTGTATCCCCTGCGATGCCCACCTCTACCTAAAGACATCGAGAACATTGATACATACCACATGCTCCTTCTCCAAGGACACCCTGCTTTATCCTCAATCATAGAATAGAATCCCAACAGTGTGGCAGGAGAGCATTGGCCCATCAAACCCCACCAACCATCCAAAGAGGATCCCACCTGGAGCACTCCATCCCTGTAACACTGCATTTCCCATGGGTGATCCACCGAGTCTGCATAATCCTGGGCACTGTGGACAATTTCGCACAACTGATCCACCTAACCCACAAATATTTGAACAGTGGGAGGAAACCAGAGCACCTGGAGGGGGTCCAAACAATCATAGGGGAATGTGCAAACTCCACACAGGCTGTTGACCAAGGCTGGACTCCAACCGTGTACCTGGTGCTGTGAAGCAGCAGTGCTCTAATCCCAATTTAAATCAAAACAAACGATCCCTGCTCATTGTCACGTTGCTGTTTGTGGAGACTTACTGCCCAGAGAGACATCCTGAGATTCAGAAAGAGACAATATAAATTCAGTCAACTCCAGCCGAGTTAATGTGATTAACAACCACATCAATACTCCAACAGTGCCATCAGACCTCGTACCTACTCTATCATTTACGATTTTTAACCCATGGGAAGTTTGTTACCACCTTCGATGACAGCCATAATGCTCTGACCACTTTGACGGAGCCAGTGCAAGTCAGTTCTAATAGTTATCAATAGATTGAATCTAAACAGGATGCCCCACAACAGGAAGTGCTCTGACACTCAATGCCTGTAAGTCAAGGTCATTTTCCTAAAACCACTCACGTCTGGTAATACCATTGAAGATATTTTAAACAGGAACCTTTCAGTCTCAATTTCCAGTTCCAGTCCATGAAGCAGCCAGTAACATGCACCAGTGAATTGAATTCTAACAGCAGCATTGCCCTGGCAGGAGAGATTGAGGAGCCTGAAGCTGTCTTCTCTGGAGTATCTAAACATGAAACACTTCAAAGGAACAAAAATCTACAAGAGCTCGAGAGGATAGATACAGGAAGGATGTGCTCCCTGGCTGGTGTGCCTGGAATAAAATAAACACTAACTACAGTATCTTTACCCAGAATCCCCTTTAGCTTCAAAAATGTTTAAGATTTATTTGCTGCTTTAATTACACTCCCATTTTTAACTGCCGAAATGTTGCTAACTATGCAAATGTATAAAATATAATTTAATCCATCCCAAAACCTCTCTGTACCTGTGTCTCACTTGTGTTCACCGAGACACTCATTCAATCTGACCTCTTTACAAACCCTGCCCTGATATTTCGTAGAGGGCTCAGAATGAAATATTCACAGAATTGTTACTGCACAAAAGGAGGCTCTCCAAAGGATCACCTCACTGAATGCCATTCTTCTCCTTTTACCCCATAAACCTTCCCATTCATCCTCTTCCAATAACACCAGCGAGTTTACAACTAACCACAGCGATTGGTTTGGTTTTGTTTGTTCATGGGATCATGGCATCACTTGCTGGGGCAGCATTTGTCATCCATTCTAATTGCCCAAGAGGTGGTTCAGACTCAACTACGTTATTCAATCTCTGGATTCACTTGTAGGCTGGACCAGGTCAGACCCAATGACATGAAGAGTTGATTTCTGGCCTATTATCTTATTTCTGAAATGATAATGAATAATGTTTACAGTTGAATTAAAGGTGAAAGACCAAACTGGGTTTTATTCTGATTGAGCACATCCTCCTGTTGTCTCAGTTGTTATTGACAGTCTCATTCCCATCGCACCAGAACCTGTTCCAAAGAGTGTTACAGAAAAGGCAGAATGGTCAGCTGCAGCTGGTCACCTGACTGGTCACTGGACCCCAAGGTTCACTCTCCACAGATGCTGCCAGATCTGCTGATTTTTTTTTCCAGCAATTTCTGTTTTTATTCCTGATTTCCCAGCATTTGCAGATGTTTTGTTTTTGATTATTGATCTTGTCTGTTGCAGAGGAGTTTATTGATGAGTTTGGAGAGTTTTGAACATTGCAACTTAGGGCACAAATCAGCCATGAAATATTGAATGGCAGAGCTAAATGGCCTCCTCCTGTTCCAATGAAAGTTATCCATCTGCAGCTTGTGGTAACATTTCCCCTCACTGCTCACTTCACCTCCATGTCTAACACACTGTTACTGACTGAACAAACCTCCTGTGTTTGAACTAAACCTGCTCATGTTCAGTGGCTCCCTCCACTGCCACCCGGATTTAACTCTCATCATGGAATGCTGTCTCATATTACTGCAGGAATGCCCACAAGGACTAATCCTGGAGTCTGTTTCCCGTGGGATCCAAAAATCACATTTATTTCCTTCTTCCTATTTCATTCTGGCATTGAACTCTCGGTTTCAATCCATTCTCCTGTCATGCTCTTCAACGTGCCCATGTGGGTGGGCTGGAGGCAGCTGGCACCTGAGATTGTGGGGGGAGGCAGATTCAATCAGGGATTTGGGAAAACACTCAGACAATGACATATCCATCTGATCGTTGACTCAGACAGATAGGCAGAAAGAAAGATGCACATTTAGATAGCACCTTTGATGACCTGGGTCAATGAAACATGCTTCCAGCTCAATGATTTCAACCTCAAATCTCTGAAAACACAGACACAAAGCTTCCTACTTGTACCAGGTTGTCTCTCAGCCTCCTCTTTTCGTTAGAAAAGAGTTTTAAGCTGTTAAGCCTTTCCTGGTGATTATAACCAGTGTTTCTGTCAGATTTGTGACTGAACCTTTATTTTCCTGTTGTGAGTGATGCTTGTCGCAGAAACAGTTGCTGACTTGTGAGGGGTTTCGGTTGGAGTATTTATATTTACACATTCAATCCCACCCTCACATACAGTGTGAAATTGATGTAAAACAGAAGGAAAGGATTGCGTGAGCACCCACAGAAACACAAAGGCAGCATGTGTACCTGAGTTGAATGAACCTGGACTTAGGAAAATGTGACAATAATCACAACTAGTTAGAATTACAGAATCCCTTAGGCGCACAAAGAGACTATTCGGTCCATCGAGTCTGCAATGACCTGCTCTCCCACCCTACCTCCATAATCCCACAGTTAGCATGGCTAACACAATGCACCTAACCTACACACTACAGGCCATGTTAGCACATCTGTGGGAGGGTCACATATTATGTCTAAGTGCTCAGGATTGTGGATGAAGGCTCAGAAATACTTGACTCTGACGCAAATCCCCTTTTTCTTTCAAAATAAAATCTGTGGAAAACTGCAGCCAGAAAGATTTCTGATTATTTCATGAGGAAGAGAATTCAAAACTCGTGCCACTGACCCAGGGAGCGCAGTGAAGTCAGAGATCTGGGAACCATCAGAACTGTAACAAGTTGTGAGCAAGGTGGAAGGGAGACAAGGATAAAAAGACAGTCTGTCACACGGGGGAAGGCAGGAGAGATTAAATTGCAGAAATGGTAGTCCCTCAAGGCCATGGGGAATGGAGTTAGGGCTGGGAAAGAAACCAGGAAACAAGGTGAGCAGCTGTCTAAGAAATACATTGAAAAAACAGATTATAACAACATAGAGGGCAGAGTACACAGTCTGAAATTGTTGCTCTCATTGGTGAGTACAGAATGCTGTAAAGCCTGGGTCATTCTATTACAGCCAACACATGCAGGATAGGCCAAGTGGCCTCGATCTGTGCTGTAACTTTCTGATAAATTTATTCTGACATTTGGAATTCAGGTCGGGTGATGTTTATAAATTCTCAAATTGGACTTGAGTTTAATATTCTGGAGAAATGTTAAATAAATCACAATGATCCCATTCTGCAGACTTTAGTCCGCAGCTCTGCAGGTTCCAGCATCTCAGTTACATCCATGTCCTTTTATTCTAATGTGATGCTGGTTACTGCCTCTGTCACCCCATCAATGAGTTCCTGCTCCCCACCATCTCTGAGTGAAATGAATTCTCCACCCCCCCCCCACTTCTTTCTGGGAATTAGTTTCAATCTAAATCCTCCAGTTTCTGACCTCTCAGTTAATGAATAGCTCCTTCCTATCCACTCGACCTGGATTCCTCAGCATTTTATCACTTCAATTAAATCTCAGCTCATCCTCCTCGGAAATCATCCCCAGCCTATCCAACCTTTCCTCAGAGCAGAAATTTTCCAATTGTAGAAATATTCTGATCAATCTCCTGTGTACCCTCTCTGGTGTGATCACATTAACCCTGGAATAAGGGGATCAGAAATGTGTGCAGTACTTTAACCGCAGTCAAACAAGTGTTCCTGTCATTTCCCATGTCACCTCCGTGTTCCTGTGGTTGTCCCTCACACAAAAAGTGTCCTGGTTTTCCCACATGGAACTGGATGTGCACTCAATGGCCCTGGGATTCCCTCCCATGTGTTTATTTGTTAACTAATCCTAAATTAACTTCAGATTAAAACAACATTATCAGCTACCCAACAATCAACTTCTTCCTTTATACTCAAGTCACCTTACTTTTTAAAATCTCTTTAATAATATTACTATCTAAACACAACAGGCTTTAATTTGCTGATCAAGTCTTAAGATGTCTCCACTGTTACAATCACTTGAAGATTATCTTTACCTTCAGCTACATTTGGTGAATTGAACACTGATTGTAAATATATGAATATCAAAAGGACTTGAGGTTTATGATAATTAATCCAGTCTGACATTCTTGTTGGTTAATATCTTGAAGAGAACTGTCCTCAGAACTCCAGTTGTGCTCTGACTTCATTCACAACTGGATTTAGTTGGACTGCAGATCTTAGATCTGTTCTGTTGTTTCCTGGATTGCTTCACTCTGTCGATCACTTGCTGCTTATGCTGTTAGGCACACAAGTCATCCTCTTTGGGAACTTCATCAGGTTAACACCTCATTTTTAGGTATTCATGCTGCTGTCACTGACATGCCCTCCTGAATTCTCTCAGTTGAAAGAGGATTGAAACACTGGTTTGATGGTAAGAGGTAAGTTGGGGGATATGCTTGGCCGTGATTCTGTAAGTTTTGTTGGAGTACAATTCTACTGCTGTTGTTGGAAGGAAAGAGCTAAACTCTTACACTGTTGGCCCCATATACTACATGCAGTTTCATGAACACTGATAGGCCAAGACATGAAATACGAGTAACACTGTACAATGATGCAGGATCACAACTGCAGTAAGGGGAGATTAAGATCCAACTTGACATAGGAGTAGGGAAAGAAGCAGCTGATCAGATTGTCTCATTCATAATCATAAAGAGACTCTATGAGATTATTGTACTGTTGGGGGTGAGGATGGAGGAGTTTGGGGAGATGGAGAACCCTTCAAAAGAAACTAATCTGCCTGAGAGTTGTGAGATAGAATTGATTGCCATGCATTTAACAGAAAGCTAATTGAAACTGTTTTTATCCCCAAAAGATAACAAGACTGATGGTGCTTCCAATCATCAGCAGAAACAAACCCCCGAATACATGGTTCAGAGATGGATTTCAATTGCCAATCAACATCCAACTTCTGCAATCATTGAGCAAACGTATGTGTGATTACCCAGTTCTGATGAACCAGAAAATCACTGTTCACTCTGTACAGATGGACAGCGATGTGGGGAAGGATTGGCCGAGCGGTATTGTCGCGAGACAGTTAATCTAAAACCCCAGATAGTGTTCTGGAGACCTGGGTTCAAAGCCTCCTGCTGCAGCAGATTGGGGGGGGGGGGATTTGAATTCAATAAAAAAAACTTGTGAATTTAGAGTCTAATGATGACCATTAATCAATTGTCAGAAAAACCCATCTGGATCACTAATGCCCTTTCAGGAAAGAAGCTGCCATCCTTCCCTGGTCTGGCCTACATTGTGACCTCAGACCACAGTAATGTGGTCGACTCTTACCTGCCCTCTGGGCAATTAGGGATGGGCAGTAAATGCTGCCGGGCCAGCGACACCCTCATCCTGTGAATGAATAAAGGAAAATAAAAATCTGTACCCAGTCTGAATCTGTACATGGTCAGCAATATTGTGAACATTTCCAAAGCTAAGATCTCTATGTGCACAGCGTTATGAGCTGCCAAAACCATTGTTCATTATTTGGCGTGAAAAAAAGAGAAAAAAGATCCTTCAACTGTGGCTATCAGTAAATTGACTTTTGTCTCAGCAGGATGGATGCCTGAGTGAATCCCCCCCCACACACATTGCAAGTGAACAGCTCCCCAGTCTGACTGGTTTGGCCAGTTTCCAGGTGGGATGGGGAAAGAATTCCCTTCTGGCATTCCCCACATTTCCAGAGTCAATCCCTAGTGTGGCTGCACTGGGGTTTTGCCATTTCAGATAAATGCTGACAGACTGTTACACACACCGTTAGCACCCCCCCCCCCCCCCCACACCCCCCCCCCCCCCCCCCACCCCCACAAAAGAATCCAGTATAAAGCAGTAACCATTATCTCCTGCTGTGGAGGGACAGCCTGTATTGGTCTGAGTAGGAACACTGAGCAGATTTACCTAAATGACAACTTAATCAGTGACCAGAACAAGTTAAGCAAGTCCAAATAAAATGCATTATAGCACAGAAAGAGGCCCATCAAATCCAAGCTGTCTCTCTGTAGCAGAATCCCATATTCTCATTCCCCATACGTACCCCAAACTCTGCAAGTTTATTTCCCTCAGAACTGATCTAATTGTTTTTATCAATCATTGACCTTCTCTACTTGCACCACCATAATAGGCAGCATGTTCTGCATTTTTCCATCCAATACAGTCAACAGAAACACTTACTCATCTCCCACTGTCTCAGACCCTCACATCTGATCTTAATTCTTGTGCCATCACCTATCAAATACAGATATTTTTGTCTGCTATATCTAGGTCTGTTATAATCTATTCAGCTTTATCAAAATTTCAAAGAAAATAGCAATCTCTTCAAATCAATCTAGTGACTGTTTTTTCTTCATCAGTGAACCACTCCAGTAAGTCTGTACTCCACACCCTGAATATCACTCATATCCTTCCTTGTTAATGTCTGTTTTGTTCCACAAATCCAGGCGACACAAGTTTTCTGCACAACAGCAGTAGCTTATCGGACAGCTGGCAAGAATTTCAAAGCATCTCTACAGTAGCCGAGTGTCTACTTGTACAGACTCATCTTCACGAATCTCTGCCTTACCCACAGAGATAGTATATTTAATAAGAATTAGACAAAGGCATATCAGTCACATGGACGATTGTCATTACATAGTTTAAAGCTGGTAATTATGAATTTACAAAGCTTGATGAATGCCAATGTCCTGTGATAATGTGTGATGGATTACAGAAACTGATTATCGTATTGTTCATGATTATGTGTTGATGGGAAGAGATTAAGACAGAAGGGTTCTTCTTTCATTAAATGGGGGATTCACTTACCTATGCTCATATGGAGGGGAGGTAAGACAATGGGAGCGGGAGGCAGTTTAACAGGGTTGTGCCCAGGGCTCTCCGTCTTGTCTAGAAAGGGCAAATTGCTCCATCTGGGGTTATGGTGGAATCCACATGTGTGGCTCCAAGAGGTTCTGTTTTGAAGATTCGGTCTGCCTCACCCCTACTGAGGTGTTCAGTCTGTATTGGAAGAGTACAGGCCTTGTATTCTTACAATACGGCAGGAAGACCTTTGGCAGGAGAATGTTTAACCCTTCAGTCGCCAATGCATCCTGAAAGAGAAGCAAAGTATGGAACTGGCCCCTCTGTGGTATTTTAACTTCCTCATCCTGACCAGGAATCTGTTGACCACAATTGGATGCAATGATTGACTGTGACCTAACTAGAACTTTGTCAATGGTCAGCATCTTTTCCATGAGTATGTTATCATTCCCTCTATTAATGAAGCCCAGCATCCTATACGTTTACTCAAGACACTTTATGTTCTCTCTCCTTTAAGGATTTGTACACATTGTCCCGCATTCCTGCTGTCCTGCTCTCTATGTCTGTGCCATTCAAATATATATTGCCTTTCGACATTGCTTCTCTCAAAATGCATCAACTTACTGTGTGTTCTAAAGAAGAGACACATTATACTCAGAATATTATCTCTCGCTCCACACATTCTCCCCCCTGGAAAACAGAACAGTACAGCACTGGAATAATCGACGTTTCGGGCAAAAGCCCTTCATCAGGAATAAAAGCTTTCAGCGCAGAGGAAACGACTTGGGAGTTGCAGTGGGAATGGGACTCCCTGAGATTCTTGTAGAGAGAGGAGGAAAACTTCTTCAAGGTAGGCATCCTTGCAAGAGGATTCACAGTAGGGTTAAAATCAATGAGGTTAAAACAATGACTGTAGATGCTGGAAACCAGATTCTGGATTAGTGGTGCTGGAAGAGCACAGCAGTTCAGGCAGCATCCAAGGAGCTTCGAAATCGACGTTTCGGGCAAAAGCACTTCTTTTATTCCTGAGTGATCTGAGAGGCACAGACAAAGTGAATAACCTGAATCCTTTTCCATTTGGAAATTAGTGCCTTGAAGAAGTTTTCCTCCTCTCTCTACAGGAATCTCAGGGAGTCCCTCTCCCACGGCAACTCCCAAGTCGTTTCCTCTGCCCTGAAAGCTTTTATTCCTGATGAAGGGCTTTTGCCCGAAACGTCGATTTCGAAGCTCCTTGGATTCTGCCTGAACTGCTGTGCTCTTCCAGCACCACTAATCCAGAATCTGTGTTTCCAGCATCTGCAGTCATTGTTTTTACCACTGGAATAATCGGCCCACCATGTCTGTGTGGATCATGATGCCATTCCAAACTGATTCCATCTGCCTGTATATGATCCATATCCCTGCCAACCCATACCTGCTTATCTGTCTGTCCAAAACCTCTTAAACATTGTGATTGTTTCTGCTTTTCCCATCTCTCAGGCAAGTACATTCTAGTCACTGACCACCTTCTGCATAAGAAACTTGTCTGACACAACTCCCTTTTAACTTGCACAGATGTTGTTGGAAATGCTCAGCAGGTCATGCAGCATCTGTGAAGAAAAATCAGTTCATGTTTCGGGTCCAGTCCCCCTTCCTCAGAAATGTTAACTAATTTCTCTTCACAGATGCTGCGAGAACTGCTGAGCTTTTTCAGAAACTTCTGTTTTTCTTTCTGGTTTACAGCATCTGCTGTTCTTTCGGTTTTCATTTCCTTTAAACTTGCCCCCTCTCTCCTTAAATCTATGGCCTGTGGAACTGATACTTTCCACTTGGAAAACGATTCAGATTATTCACTCTGTGCCTCTCGGATCACTCCACAGCCACTGACTTTCCAAAGACAACAATCCAAGATTTTCCAACCTCTCCCAATCCAGGCAACATCCTGGTAAACCCATTCCCACCCTCTCCAAAGCCTCCACATCCTCCTTATAATGCGGTGCCCAACACAGCCCACAATCCCCCAAAGGTGGCCTAATGACAGTTTTATATTCACTCCCCTGACAGAAGAAGGCAAGCCTGCCATCCACCTCCTTCACCACATTCAGGGAGCTGTGAACTTGCACCTGAAGATCCCTCTGTATATCAATGCTACTCAGGGCACTTCCTTTTCGTGTATACATTCCTCTTACAATGAGCCGCCCAAAACGCATCACGTCACACTTGTCTGAATTAAAATCTATCTGCAATTTCTCCGCATAACCTTCCAACTGATCTCGTCCTTGATGTTTCCTTTGATAACATTCTTCACGATTCACAACTTCTTCACTTTGTGCCATCTACAAACTTGCTAATTAAATCTTTTACATTTTCAGGCTAATCATTTATATTTATTACAAACAACAGATGTCCCAGCTCTGACCCTTGTGGAACAGAGGCACTGGTCACAGACCTCCAGCCACCAACATACCCCTGCACAACTGTTACTGGGAGAAATATCAAAGAGGAGCCTTGAGTTCTGTGTTGAGCAGCACGACCAATGTTTATTCAGAGCTCCTTACTAATGCCTGATGAAAGAGTTCCCTCTCTGGAATTCTGTGACTCCCCCAGCCAAGTCCAGCATTTTAATGTGTTTCTTTCATACGTTCCACTAATATTTCCCCCTGACCCGATCTCCTGGGTTCGGGATGTCAGCTCGGATGTTTATGAGCTCCCTTTCCCAGTCTCTGATTCTCTGTCCGTCTGCAACTTCCTCTCTCAGCTCATGCAGTTGCTTTGTCAGTTCTTTCACAAATTGTTTCACCCTATCCTTGCCATTGTACATCTCCTGCCCTCCCACTACCATACCCTCTGGCAGCTGCATAGTCCAAATTCAAAGGGGGATTGCTCAGTTCCCTTTGCTGGGGTTGACGTCAGTTTCATTAGGATTGTGGGGAGTACCCTAACCCATCCCGGCCTGTCTGTGTCAGGGCCTTAGTCAGACTAGCTTTCAGTGTCTGCTTCATTCCTTCTCCTGTCCCTGAGCTCTGGGGGTGGGATGTGAGATGGGATTTCTGCTCAGTACCAAACAGGCCACAGAGCTGCTTAACTTCATTTCCTGGAACATGTGTCCCTTGGTCAGAATCTGCAGGGGAATGCTTCCACCCACTGAGTAAACCTGTTTATTAAGACCCAGCAGGATTTCCTTCCCTGGGATTGGGATGGGATGTATGTAAAATCCATCTGTAATTGTTCCCGTGAGTCCCAGGGTCCCTGCTGCTGCCTCCATTCTATCCTGATTGTTTTCCCTGGCTCACATCGTGTACAGACTACACCCCTTCGGCAAAACCTTCTTGTTCCAGAACACCCCTGTAGTTGATCATTCGATATTGCATTTTATCCTGCTCACTATTGGCCAGCCCATGATATGTTTTTCATAATGTTTGTCTTATACAGTGGCACTGCTGGATCATCCTATGTCCTATTACTGCCCCATACTTTTCCCATTCCTGTTTCTCCTGCTATGGGACTGTTTCTGGAAATGTCTTTAAACTTTCCTTTCTCGCTTCTGTAGCTCCTGCCACTGCATCCTCCTCAAATGTCTGCACTGTTTCAATAAGTATGCTCACCCATGCTCACCAACTACCCCGTTGGTATGGGGTTTCTACTTTCCTGTGAGCTCTAATCTTCATTATTGCTGCTTCAATGGGAAAGTTAGCTGCTTCCACTAACTCTCTGACCTGTTCTTCATGCTCAATGTGGCCCCCAGACAGGGTGATATACCTTCACCAAGCCCAGTCATGAACTATACCAAAGGCATGCTGACTGTGTGCATTTTGCCTCCCTCACCCCTGGTTAATGTCCGCGCTTCTGCCAGGGCTCGTGATGGTTCTCTATTTATGGATAATTCCTCACAAAATTCCCACAATAATTAAACAATCCTAAAGTTTGCCTGATCCCTTTATGGTGTGTGGGTAGATAATTTTATAATCATAGTTTTTGTTCCTGCTGGGACTGTTCCCTCTCCCTTCCTGATTTGATCTCCCCAATATGATGTCCCAGTTCCGTCTCTCCCTACCTTTCCAGTTGCACTCTGTGTGTTAATTTTCAGCCTGGCCTGGCTAACCTGATCCAATCTGTATAATATCTGGATATGGTCTTTCTCACTGCTTGAGGTGATGAGGTGTTGGTAAGATCAGTGTGACGAAATCCATCAAACACACATCGGTGTGTAATACTGGAATATTGTGGGATCCCTGAGGTAATAGTATCCTGGTGGACTGTTCTTCTCGGTCAGTAAACACCACTCTCTTCTGCAATTCAATGTCCACAGGTATTGACCCAGACTATTTCCAGCTTCTGTCAATCTATCACTGTCACAATTACTGCCTCCTCAGCCCCAGCTTTGATGAGATCCCGTTTGTGTGGGGAGTGAGAGTGCCCTCGATCTCTACAGGGTCGATAGATAACAACCCACTTTCCTGTTTGAGTTACGCACACCGCTGAGATGGTCTGAGATATAACCAACCAGATTCTCTGACTGTCCCATTCTCCCTACAATGTAGTTACTCCGATGAGGTTGCCTCTCCTTTTCTTTCTGTCCCAGTCCTGGCCGGAGCATCCCCATGTTTAAATTCGGGTGTTGATGTCAATAGTTGCCATTTTAGAATAAATAGGAGCAACTCCCAGAATGGTCCCTCTTGAGTGTCACACCTCCATATCTGAATACGTTTTGTTGTACTCCCGGTCTACATCGGGGCAGGTTTGCTTCATCCAGCTTCCTAGGTTCCCTCTCCGACTGCTCTCATTTTAGTAATTGAGGGGGTGAGGGGTAAATCCTTATCGGTAACTGACAAAGATGCTCCGGTGTTAGAATCATGCAAGTGTTGGCCCCTTAACAGCACGTCAATGAATATTCATGGGCTATGCATATACCTACATGAACACAGGCCACTCACAATATGAACACCTATCTCCCACTCTGTGCCTACATTCCTTGTCTATGTGCCCTTTCCTGCTTCCCTTGTAACATTGTGGGTCTGATTACCCTCCCTGTACTGCAGCTATTCCCCTGTGTTTCTGTGTTTGCCTCAGCTCTCATGGCCCAATTCAGAATGTGGTTAGAATTATCTCCCACTGAGAGTCCCATGTTTATAATTACAGTTAAATAGTGTCCCATGTCATCTTTTAAATACATCAAACCGGTTTCATCATCACAGGTTGGGGTTTGGTAATCCCCCGTGGTCCTTACACACCTCAGGCTTCCTCTCTGTGTGATCCTCGATATTACCCTTGGTTCCCTGAGTCACCAAGGTTATTTTAGCCCATTCAGTCTGTCCCCTCCCCAGTGTGTCCCTGCAATATCTGTAAATGCCTGGTGCCATGGATCAGCTGTACTCTCGGGGGAACCGTCTCGCACCCCATCCTCTCATTGCACGTACAGTTTCTGCTGTACATTTCAGGGCATCTTGGGCCGAGGGAGGGTCCGTACGTCACCTTCGGTGAGACTGTGTACCTCTACTAATTCATCCATATTGTCACAATAAGGCCTATTATTACCATTTCTCTATCAGGCTGGGTGTTCATTCACCAACATCTGTTATTCAGCGGGTAAACGGTTCAGGTTTGGTTTCTTTCAGTTCCCTTTGTTGCTCCCTACTGTCTAAGTTGAGCTTGAATGCCCAGCGATGCCATAGACACGGCCTTATAGGGCGTTGGGTCATCTCACCCATTGTCGTCCCTCTGTCCATACGTGGGCGCTTTGTCATCTAACCCGTTCCAGTCAGTGTCACCATCCTCACTGCCTTCTGAGGAGAGCGAGTCACTAGGTACCTCCCCCACTGTAACTACCACCTGCCCCTTTGGCTTTAAGGCCTCACGTCTGAGAGCCACCACCTTCACTTGTTCCTGTTTCCCATAATAATGTAACACATCCTGTCATTCCTGGAATAAAACAGAGCAAAATGTAAATTTGGTTTTACTTGAAATATTAATAATTTGACATTCACTTTACATATCTATAGAGGTGAAAATTCTACTTTGGTTATTTAAGTGAATTTAACGTGATCATACAATGAAAATAACAGATAATCAACGACAATGAATGACCTGAATAATATGTGATATTTTGTACAAGTTCTTGCAATGAAAATTCAATTTTATTTAATGTTTGTCACCCATTACACCAAAGGCATTCTTATTAGGGAATAAAGTAATAGAAGGATATCAGAGAAAATAAATAGACTTTAATTTTAGCTTCACTGCAATAATGAACCAAAACAATATTTGGAAATATGGTTGAACTACATAACAAAGTTTCCAGTGTCATAATTGACATGAAAACTATTTTAGTTTGAAAGTTGTTTTGCTCTAAGAATAATTGGAAATGAATTGTGATTTGGAATACACCATTTAAAATATATTTTGAAGAGAATAATCAGATACATTTTTTGGAGGAAATTAGGAATGGAAATAAATATATATTCATTGATATTAATAGTTTTAAAATGTTGAGAAGTTGACTGGGATTATTTTAATTGAGAAAGGCTACATGATTATAAAGACTAATTTGCCATTTTCATTGCAGTGTTGGTTTCACTAGAATCTGTTGTGTCTAAGCTCTTGTTGTGTGCAATGGTCTGTCACTAATAGCTTAATTAACCTGCGAGTTCCTAATCAGGTTTCCTTTGTCTGTAAGTCAGTCTGTAAGTGAGCAACACACCTCCTTTTGTGAGGGGAAATAAGTGGCAGTTCACTCTGAGAATGGTTTCTAGCACACACCATCAGCAGAGAAGGGTTCTTTCTAAAGATTTCCAATCTCTATCTACAAATCTGATTTGTCAGTTTGTGGAGGATTCAGCCCCTTTGTTCTGAGCTGTTTTTATACAAGCAGTTGGTTCATTCTGGCTTTGCCAAGAATGTTGTTTACTCTTCCCTTTTACTGTGATTCTGCAGGTTCGCATATTCTGTGAGTCAATAATGTTCAGGAACTGAACATTGATTGATTTTGTCTCTAACAAAGCAGTGGCCTTGTTTTCAG
Source organism: Chiloscyllium punctatum (assembly GCF_047496795.1). Classification (NCBI taxonomy): domain Eukaryota; kingdom Metazoa; phylum Chordata; class Chondrichthyes; order Orectolobiformes; family Hemiscylliidae; genus Chiloscyllium; species Chiloscyllium punctatum. Next base: position 37,722,534 of record NC_092790.1, on the reverse strand, counting down.
CTAAGTATTCACTTTCCATTTCCTGGTTGTATTGAATGTTCCAGAACCAGACTCTGAGCAATGTTTCCATTCACTTGTGTTGGATTCACTGCCAGCCACATGGTCAGTCAGTTTCAGCAGTTTGAATTCAATAATCATCTAGAATTATGAGTCCATTGATGAAATAATTCTCGATTGTCAGGAAACATCCAACTCGCTCACTGATGTCCTTTAGGGAATGAAGCTGCCATCCTTAACTGATCTAGTCTACATGTGACCCCTGACCCACAGACAATGTGGTTGACTCTTACCTGCCCTCTGGGTAATAAATGCTGCCCATATCCAGTGGCACCCACATCCAGTGAATGAATTTTCAACAAAGCTCTTAGTCCTGTGTCATGTGAGAAAGAAGCAAAAGGTGAAGTTTCAGCCCCTCAAGTCCATCCATCATTCAATAAGGCCAGGCCTGATCTGTTAGTGATTTGTGTTCCAGCATCCCCCAACGTCCCTTGACAAGAACCTATCAACCTGTATCTTAAAATACTCAGTGATCCCACCTTCTGGGGCAGAGAGTTCCAAAGTTGCACAGCCCTCTGAGAGGAATTAAATCTCCTCATCTCTGCCCTGAAAGGGTGAATCTAATTTTAAAGCAGTTCTCTCGAGTTCACGTATGACCCACAAGAGGAAACTTCCTTTCCACATCCTCCTTAACAAACCATTCAGGATCTTAGACACTTCAGTCTTGTCACCCCTCACTCTCCCAAACTCCAGCTGTAACAAATCCAGCCTGTCCAACCGATCCACATTTTATTCCTGTCACACCGGGTTGAAATGTTGTGCTGTGTTTATTACGCAGTGAATGTGTTGTTCCACTGTGTGGGGTCTAAGAGTCAACGTGAGCCATACTAGCTTTCCTGTCTCACTGTGTTACAAATATCTTACATTACTGTGGTGATCCCATCCCTCCCTACCTCATATAACCAAAGAGAATGGCAGAGAGAGATCAAGAAAAGTTGTTAGAAAATTTGTTGTTGCCGAAAAGGTACTTGTTCTGTTTGTAGAGATTGCATTGTAATTGAAGTAACCAGTTAATGAAAAGTTACTGACAAAATATTTGAAGCGGAGTTGCTGCTGGTGATGGAAATGCTGCTGGTTGGTATAAGAGAGGGCTGGGGGGAATACTGTACTGAGGAGAAAGTTGAGCAAGGTAACCTTTTATCATTGTCAATAAGAAGAGGCAGAGATTGCAGCTAGGACAGCGTTGAAGCTGTTTTGATCTTGCAGACATTATTTTAATATTTATTTGATGTGATTTGGTTGTCACTGTCTGGGCCCAGCATTTATTGCCCGTCCCTAGTTACCCTTCAGAAATTGGTACTGAGCTGTCTTCTTGAACCGCTGCAGTCAACCTGCTGTGGGTTGACCCACAATACCATTGGGGTGGGGATTTCCTGGACATTCACCTACCGACAGTGAAGGAATGGCAATATATTCCAAAGTCAGGGTGGGTTAGTACCTTGGATGGAAACTTGAAAGTAGTTGTATTTCCATCTAGCTGCTGCCTTTGTCCTTCGAGATGGAAGTGGCCATCAGTTCCTTGAGTGTTGTTAGGGCGGCACCAATCCAGGCAAGTGGGGAGTATTCCATCACACTCCGGACTTGTGCCTGGTAGCTGTTGGGCAGGCTTTCAGGAGCCAGGAGTTGAATTACTCTTGTAGCCACTGTGTTTGTTTGGTGAGACCAATTCAGTTTCTGAACAATGATTATCCCCAGGATAATGTTGATAGTGGGTGTTCAGTGATGGTAACAGCATTGAATGTCAAGTGATGGTAGTTAGGTCATTTCTTATACGTGATGGTCACAGCCTGCATTTGTGTGGCATGCATGTTACTTGCCCCTTGTCAGCCCAAACCTGGATATTGTCCAGATCCTGTTGTTCTTGGGGTTGGACTGCTTCAGTACCTGAGGAGTTAATTGTTTATCAACGTTCAATAATTACAAAGTTATGCAAATTCCTTTTTCTATCAAATGTCATGGACTGTATCTTGTGGTCACTTTGATATTCACTTTCGTTATCTCCTTATTTTCTTCCTAATTCAGACACAAATGTTTGAACATTGATCAGAATAAAATTAAATAATTTAAAAACATACATTTCTACATGTAAACTAATTGAATGAAATCCATTCCTTCTGTATTGTCTGCATTTTGAGCAAAAGTCATTTCTTTTCAATCATTACTGAATGGCTCATTTATTGTCCTCAATCCATCAATCCAGCTGTTAGATTTTAGTCTTCAGTTTACCGATCTTAATGATGTCGAATCAACATCAGAGCAAAGGGCTTTTAAAATGTTGAGTCAACTTATTTGTTCTGATTACAACATTTATTATGAATTCATTATCCTTATAATAATTACAGAATAATTTGTTTGTCTTTCTAACATGTATAGTCAGATCCATATTTTAATTTAATCCATTGTTTCATTTAATCCATTGTAACAATACTATTGTTTTCAGGTCAAGTATCCCACAATGGAATCAATGATTTTGCATCCAACATGCTTCAAAAACTGACTTTTGCTCTTTGAATAATCACAGTAATCTCAGCCTTATAAGTTCAGAGAACTGTAATTACTTTTCACTGCAATGATTTCTGTTCATGTCTACACATTGCACAGTCACATAGCAACATTAAATATCTCCTTCTTTGAAGTGCACTGATATATTTTCAAAAATCTATGTGTTGCTAATATGTAACTATTGTTCAGTTCTGTAAGGGGTATAAATGTGCAATAATAGTTCAGTACGTGAACTGATGTGAATATATTGCAGTGTACAAACTCACAATCATTGTGAAAATCAATTTTTATTTTAACCATGGAAACACAGTTGAATTAATTCAATTATATTTCACTTTAGTGCTCGCATTCATTGTATTTCTAATCACAATAAGAGTGAACTATTTCATGTGACACAATTATTTAAAATTCATGTCACTTTTTTATGGACACAAACTAGAATTAATACCCGTTTTTGCTTTCCTTTACCTATCACAGTCAAGTTTGAATTGTAGAAAGTTAGACTGATACAGCACGGAAACAGGCCATTCAGCCCAACTTGGCATTCCGGCCAGGTTTCCAAAACTAAACTAGTCCCATTTTCCTGTGTTTGTCCCATATCCCTCTGGATGTTTTCTATCCATGTAACTGTCCGAAAGTCTTTTAGATGTTGTAATTGTACCAGCCGCTGCCTTTCCTCTCACATCTCATCTCAATATACCAAACACACGTTGTGAAAAGAGTTGCCCCTCAGATCCCTTTTAAAACTTTCCCCCTCACCTTAATAACATTCATACTTTAATCAGTGACCTGAAGCAAATAAATTCAAGATATTGTGACCATTATAATCAACAACAGATACAAGTTGAGAAAATGTTGGATTGAAAAGTAATTCAATTGACACTTAGATATTTTCGAATCAACTCTGAGGTGCTTTGACACATCTCTGTTTAAGGTAGGAATTGAATGCCTGCCTCATGGTCTATTAGTACAGACATTACCAGAGCCCTCCATAATGTGCCCATGCAGGAAGGGCAGGACGATAATCACATCGTAATCACAATTATGATGCTGTAAGACAGGATTTGAGGAGCATACGTTGGGAGCATAGGCTGTCAGGGAAGGATGTGGTGGAAATGTGGGACTTTTTCAAGGAGCAGATATGACGTGTCCTTGATATGTATGTACCGATCAGGCAGGAAAGAAATGGTCGTGTGAGGGAGCCTTGGTTGACGAGGGAGGTTGAATGTCTAGTAAAGAGGAAGAAGGAGGCTTACATAAGGTTGAGGAAACAAGGTTCAGACAGAGCAGTGGAGGGATACAGGATAGCCAGAAGGGACCTGAAGAAAGGGATTAGGAGAGCTAAGAGAGGGCATGAAAAATCCCTGGCGGATAGGATCAAGGATAACCCCAAGGCATTCTATGCGTATGTGAGAAACCTGAGAATGACGAGAACGAGGGTAGGTCCGATCAAGGACAGTGGTGGGAGACTGTGTATTGAGTCGGAAGAGATAGGAGAGGTCTTGAAACAAGTACTTCTCTTCAGTATTTACGAACGAGAGGGGCCGTATTGTTGAAGAGGAGAGTGTGAAACGGACTGATAAGCTAGAAGAGATATCTGTTAGGAAGGAAGATGTGTTGGACATTTTGAACAACTTGAGGATAGACAAGTCCCCCGGGCCTGACGGGATATATCCTAGGATTATGTGGGAAGCAAGAGAGGAAATTGCAGTACCGTTGGCAATGATCTTCTCGTCTTCACTGGCAACGGGGGTGGTACCAGGGGACTGGAGAGTAGCGAATGTTGTGCCCCTGTTCAAAAAAGGGAATAGGGATAACCCCGGGAATTACAGGCCAGTTAGTCTTACTTCTGTGGTAGGCAAAGTAATGGAAAGGGTACTGAGGGATAGGATTTACGAGTATCTGGAACGGCACTGCTTGATTAGGGACAGCCAGCACGGATTTGTGAAGGGTAGGTCTTGCCTTACAAGTCTTATTGAATTCTTCGAGGAGGTGACCAAGCATGTGGATGAGGGTAGAGCAGTGGATGTAGTGTACATGGATTTTAGTAAGGCATTTGATAAGGTTCCCCATGGTAGGCTTATGCGGAAAGTCAGGAGGCATGGGATAGAGGGAAATTTGGCCAATTGGATAGAAAACTGGCTAACCGGTCGAAGTCAGAGAGTGGTAGTAGATGGTAAATATTCAGCATGGAGTCCAGTTACAAGTGGAATTCCGCAGGGATCAGTTCTGGGTCCTCTGCTGTTTGTAATTTTTATTAATGACTTAGATGAGGGAGTCGAAGGGTGGGTCAGTAAATTTGCAGATGATACAAAGATAGGTGGAGTTGTGGACAGTGAGGAGGGCTGTTGTCGGCTGCAGAGGGACTTAGATATGATGCAGAGCTGGGCTGAGGAGTGGCAGATGGAGTTCAACCCTGCCAAGTGTGAAGTTGTCCATTTTGGAAGAACAAATAAGAATGCGGAATACAGGGTTAATGGTAGGGTTCTTGGTCAGGTGGAGGAACAGAGGGATCTTGGGGTCTATGTACATAGATCTTTGAAGGTTGCCACTCAGGTGGATAGAGTTTGTAAGAAGGCCTATGGAGTATTATCGTTCATTAGCAGAGGGATTGAATTCAAGAGTCGTGAGGTGATGTTGCAGCTGTACAGGACTTTGGTTAGGCCACATTTGGAGTACTGTGTGCAGTTCTGGTCGCCTCACTTTAGGAAAGATGTGGAAGCTTTGGAGAGGGTGCAGAGAAGATTTACCAGGATGTTGCCTGGAATGGAGAGTAGGTCGTACGAGGATAGGTTGAGAGTTCTCGGCCTTTTCTCGTTGGAACGGCGAAGGATGAGGGGTGACTTGATAGAGGTTTATAAGATGATCAGAGGAATAGATAGAGTAGACAGTCAGAAACTTTTTCCCCGGGTACAACAGAGTGTTACAAGGGGACATAAATTTAAGGTGAAGGGTGGAAGGTATAGGGGAGATGTCAGGGGTGGGTTCTTCACCCAGAGAGTGGTGGGGGCATGGAATGCGCTGCCCGTGGGAGTGGTAGAGTCAGATTCATTGGCGACCTTTAAGCGGCATTTGGATAGGTACATGGATGGGTGCTTAATCTAGGATAGAAGTTCGGCTCAACATCGTGGGCCGAAGGGCCTGTTCTGTGCTGTATTGTTCTATGTTCTATGTTCTATGTTCTATACTTACTGTGGTTACTCACAGGGAAAACTGCTCAGATATTTATTGTGATAATTGGACTAGGATTGTATTAGACAGTTCCAGTGTGTAATGGACCGATAAAAAGAATTAGTAATTTCTAATAATGATGGAACGAAGTGACAATGATCTTAAATAAATATAAGTCTCATGATAATCAAGTAATTCAATATGTTTGAAGCAGTTATTCATGTACATAAATTAACATTGACCTGCTTTGTAACGCACATGAATTGGAAATAAAGCATTGGTCATTCAACGTGACTACTCAGCGAAAGACAACTTTCCTCAGTTTCACAAAATTGTGTTTTCTATTAATTCAAGGTTTATTGTAAAAGAATAGATCAAACATTTGTTAATTCAGGTTTGTGTACACAAGAAAAACATGAAATTTACATAATGTGTAATGTGAAAAAGAGTTAGCTCTTTTGTAATAATCAGAAACATAGAAATGTTAGCATTGAAGTGAAATACAATCAGTACAAGAACGCAAAAAACTGTGGATGCTGGAACTCAGTAACAAAATCAGTAATTGCTGGAAAACAACACAGCAGGTCGAGCAGCATCTGTGGGAAACATTCAGTGCTAATACTTTGGATCCAGTGACCCTTCCTCTGAATGTATTTTTGCTCACAGCCAATTCAATCCAACTAAACTTCCACACTGAAAATTATTTTGCTAAGATTAAGAGATTGTAGAGTGCAGTATTGTTTGTCAGTTGATGTATTGAGCCAGTGTTCCACATCGACAGCTGGATATATTGCATTCAAACAATGATTACCAGTTAGACATTAGCAATAATTAGTTTTAAAATAGCTGAAACCAAATTTAAGGTTGATAAGAAAATCCTTATTGCAATGTAATTGTGCAGTATATCTGAAAAAACTGAAATATTGAAGTGAAAAATAATTAGCCATCTCTTAATTGATAAGGCTGATTAATAATCCTTCCATTAATACGAGAATTCAAATAAAAGAGAATGAGATAGTTACTATGAGTGTTGGGTGAGAAAACTCTGGTTGATTGCAGGTGTGTTGACCTGAAAAGAATGTTAATATTTCATTGTGATACTGGCACTAAGAAATAATGGATTCAACTAAAATGTGAATCTCATGATGGTGTGAGAATTGAAATGACAATCAAATAATAATTAATGTTAGAACTCAACACTTAAAATGATTCAATATATTCAAAGCAGTTTGTACTGGATATTCATTAAGATCAGTAAACTGAGAATTAAAATATTGGGTTAATTTAAAACAAAAATCACAACTTCAGAGATTATTCATCAGAATTGTTTTGTCATTGAAAAAAACACATTTATTCAAGAAAATCCCCTCATTTTCTGTCTTTTTTCCACAGGGATCTGTACTGGAACCCTTCTGGTTACGACAAAAATATATAGAAGTGACATGAATTAAAACCTAATTGGGTGAGTTAATAAGCTTGCAGATGATACAAAGTTCGGTGCAGTTGTGAATAATGTAGAAGGTTGTCAAAGAATGCAACAGGAAAAAGATAAACTGCAGCTATGGGCAGAGAAATTAAAGGTAAAGCTTAATCCATACAAGTGTGAGGTGTCATACTTTGGGAGCACAAATATTAAGGAAAAGTAGATAGTTAATGGCAGGACCCTGACCAGCTTTGTTGTTCAAAGGGATTTTGGCGTTCAAGACCATGGCTCCCTGAAAGTGTCCATGCAAGTAGATAGGGTGGTAACGGGGTTGGTACCAGGGGACTGGAGAGTAGCGAATGTTGTGCCCCTGTTCAAAAAAGGGAATAGGGATAACCCCGGGAATTACAGGCCAGTTAGTCTAATTTCTGTGGTCGGCAAAGTAATGGAAAGGGTACTGAGGGATAGGATTTATGAGTATCTGGAAAGACACTGCTTGATTAGGGACAGCCAGCATGGATTTGTGAAGGGTCGGTCTTGCCTTACAAGTCTTATTGAATTCTTTGAGGAGGTGACCAAGCATGTGGATGAGGGTAGAGCAGTGGATGTAGTGTACATGGATTTTAGTAAGGCATTTGATAAGGTTCCCCATAGTAGGCTTATGCAGAAAGTCAGGAGGCATGGGATAGAGGGAAATTTGGCCAATTGGATAGAAAACTGGCTAACCGGTCGAAGTCAGAGTGTGGTGGTAGATGGTAAATATTCAGCCTGGAGCCCAGTTACAAGTGGAGTTCCGCAGGGATCAGTTCTGGGTCCTCTGCTGTTTGTAATTTTTATTAATGACTTAGATGAGGGAGTCGAAGGGTGGGTCAGTAAATTTGCAGATGATACGAAGATAGGTGGAGTTGTGGACAGTGAGGAGGGCTGTTGTCGTTTGCAAAGGGACTTAGATATGTTGCAGAGCTGGGCTGAGGAGTGGCAGATGGAGTTCAACCCTGCCAAGTGTGAGGTTGTCCATTTTGGAAGAACAAATAAGAATGCGGAATACAGGGTTAATGGTAGGGTTCTTAGTCAGGTGGAGGAACAGAGGGATCTTGGGGTCTATGTACATAGATCTTTGAAAGTTGCCACTCAGGTGGATAGAGTTTGTAAGAAGGCCTATGGAGTATTATCGTTCATTAGCAGAGGGATTGAATTCAAGAGTCGTGAAGTGATGTTGCAGCTGTACAGGACATTGGATAGGCCACATTTGGAGTACTGGAGTACTTTTTCCCCGGGTACAACAGAGTGTGACAAGGGGACATAAATTTAAGGTGTAGGGTGGAAGGTATAGGGGAGATGTCAGGGGTGGGTTCTTTACCCAGAGCGTGGTGGGGGCATGGAATGCGCTGCCTGTGGGAGTGGTAGAGTCAGAATCATTGGCGACCTTTAAGCGGCATTTGGATGGGTACATGGATGGGTGCTTTATCTAGGTTAGAAGTTCGGCACAACATCGTGGGCCGAAGGGCCTGTTCTGAGCTGTATTGTTCTATGTTCTATGTTCTATGTTCTATGGAAGGCAAATGGCATGCTTGCCTTTATTGGTCAGGGAACTGGTTACAAGAGTCAGGATATCATTTTGCAACTTTGTAAGACTTTGGTTAAGGCATACTTAAAGTATTGTATTCACTTCTGCTCGCCACATTTCAGGAAGGGTATGGAGCCTTTGGAGGGCATTTACCAGGATGCTGCCTGGATTTGGAGAGGATGCTTTTTTGTGGTGTGGCGGTGGCTGAGGGGAATAATTGATTGACGTCTATACAATCATGAGATACATAGGTAGGGTTGTCAGTCAGGAAGTTTCTTCCCAGAGTTGAAACGTCAAAACTGTGAGGCATGCATTTAAGGTTGTGGGGGGAAGTTCAAGGGGCATGTGAGGGGCAATTACTTTTTACACAGGGAGTGGTAGGTGTCTGGAATGAACTTCAAGGGTTGGTGGTGGAGGCAGATACATTAAGGCAATTCAATGTTCAGTTAGATAATTTGGACGGATATGGACGAAGGATAGGCAGAAGGGATGAGTTTCATTTGCATTATATTCAGCACAACGTTACGGGCCAAAGGACCCATTCCTGTGCTGCACAGATCTTTCAGAGAAATCTAATACCTCACTCATATGACATTTAATCTAATCAATATTTAGCCACTGGTGACAGAAATAGGAAGAAAATAAGTAGAGAACAAACTTGACTATAATCTAAAGATAGAGTCAATGACATTTACAGAGGTAATTTTTGGATTTTTTTTAAATGAAAAGATTAATAACTTTGGAGATGTGTTGAAAATGTTTGCAGTTACTGATGTGCTGAGCCAAAATTACCCTTTTTAAATTGAAGATTGGACTAGAAACCTGTTAGAAAACTTGAAAATATTCAGTAAGGTGTGATGCACATCATAATTTAATCCATTGATTATTACTGCCAATACTACAATTAAAACAAATTTCATTTCTACACCAAAAAGCATCAATTTTCCATCCAATGCTCATTGGAAATATTGGAATACTACTCATTTCAACAATCAAAGTAATCACAGCCTCATCTATTAAGAGATATCTAATGACATTTCACCAATAATTACTGTTTATTTCGACACATTGCTCGTTCAAACGGCAATGTGAAGTTTCTCATTAATATTCAGTTCACTGACAGCATATTAATAATTTAGTTATTGCTAATAACTAACCATTGATCACTCCAGTCAGGGATAGAAAAGTGGAAATATGGCTCAGTACATCAACTGATGGAAAGATATTGCAGTGTTCACTCTGCCAATTATTGTGAATATCGATGTATATTTTGATTTGATTTGATTATATTTTTCTTCAACACAAAGATTTATTGTAATTCTGATCACAGTAAGATTATTTAAATTTGTGACTTTTTGTAAACAAAAAAATAGAATTTACAGGTGTTAGCTCTTTCCTTTATCAATCAGAATACGTTTGGAATTGTTGCAAGTTATATATTTGTGGAAGGAAGAGAAGATGTCTGCAGCTGAATAGTTACAGTGAATGACCTTTTCTTCTGATTCGGTCCGACTGCTAAACATTCTCATTATCTTTTTCTTTATAAGAAAAACTGCTTTAAACGTATATAGCAGTTGTATTTTTATGAATTTACAATAAACTCATGATATGTCGATTTATCTTTCTTCCAATTATTCTGATATTAATTTGTAAGTAAGAACATATGTGCTTAGTACCATTATTATAGTGAATTACTATTTCATTCTCAGTCCATTACACAGAAACAGTCGAATTAATTCCCAGCCCAATTATTGGAATGAACACTGGTTAGTTTTCATTTGAGTAATCCCAATTTATTATAATCCCACCCTTCCTTGTTGGGACGATAATGAAAGGCACTTGTGTATCTCAAGTAGTGTCTCTCCTAAGAGACCAGATCACCTGATGCAGAGCCATAGCCTTGAAAGCTAGTGCTTATAAATAAACCTGTTGGACTATAACCTGGTGTCATGTGATTTTTAACTTTGTCCACCCTAGTCAAATACCGAGATCTCCAAATTATTGTTGCACAAAGGAATTCTCGTAATTTTTCAAAGAAAATATGAATTTAATTAAGATCTTTAACACACGATTATTAATCCCTTCCTATATTCTTAAAATATAGTTATAATTGAAAAGAAATGCTCACTGAACACAGGACACAGAGCTACACAAATATCTTCCTGGTCATCTAATTACTGCTCAAGAGAAAAACCTGAGTAAGTATTTTATTGTTTCTGAGAACAAGAACCACAATAAACATTTGGTGAGCAGTTCCATCCAATAAATGCACTTGATTTCTTACATTTCACCTCAGTAATTGCACACAAAATATTTCGCTAAAACCAATAACAATGCTTTATTACAAATAAGCGAGGATGCTAACGTCAGCATACATAGCAGATTTCCAATCCAGTTGAAGTATCGCAAAATAAAATGATGTATTTTGGCTTAGTACAACTGTAGGTGAAAACATTTTGAGCTTGCACCTTAAAAATCTTTGCAAGAACGACATGAAGATGTTCAAGGTCCTCGAATTCCTGTTGAGTAGAATACCCTTCATAAGGGTCTTATTGTCTTGCGCTAGTGTTTTTTGTGACTGGTGACTGATGCGTTTTCAAATCATGTGCACTGCAGAAGGATTTTTTAATTTTCAATTTGTTATGAGCAAAAAAACTGCTTTGGACATGTTGATTTGCTTTTTTTACTCCAAAGTTATTTATCAATGTACAATCATCACAAAATTATGGAAGTTCCCTGTATCTTACGTTCACTGTCATACGCACTTTCACTATCTACTTATTAACTTCCTACTTCTGACAGGAATGTTGAAACATTGGTCATGATCAAAAGTATATAAATTAAAAGTACGTCTCAAGAAGCAAACCAATGGATGGTAACATGTCATTCTTGTAATCCTGCATGTTTGACCCAAAAACAATTCTGCTGAATAATAACTGGCTCATTTTTGTGAATCCATAAAGCTAGCCATTATATTGTATTTCTCAGTTTATCGACCTTAATGAATATCCAATAATCATCACAGCAAAGTGCTTTTAGAATATTAAATCAATTTATTTTTTCAGATTATAATGTTATTTTTCCAGTCACTGCCATTACGATAATTGCACAATTATTGGAGTTAATCTTTCTAACAAATATAGTGAGAATCGCATTTTAATTGCATCAATTGTTTCTGAGTACGAACCCTACAATATAAAAATCAATTTACTGTTCAGCTGAACGATTCCATAATGGAACCAATGACTTCCCATTCAATGCCTCATTGTAAATATTTGATGATTGCTCATTTGAATGATCACGCTAATCTCAGCCTGAAGTGTTCAGAGAACTGTAATTACTTTTCATTTGAATAATTCCTGGGCATTTCTCAAAATTGTTCAGTGAAATAATCAACTAAGATTTCTCCGTATTCTTAAATTAACTGATAGAATTTTGACAATCCAATTGCTGCTATTATCTAATCATTGTTCAATATAGTTCAGGGTATATCTGTGGAATTATGGCTCATGCATGAAATATTGTAATGATTTGCTGTGTGCGTTGTAAATATCAATTTTTATTTTAACCCTAGCAAAAGTTGAATTGATTTAATTATGTTTCGCTTACATGCTAACATTTACTGTATTTATAAACATGATACAAGTTAATAATTTTTCATGGAACAAAATCATTTAAAATTCTTGTGACGTTTTGAAGTACAACAAAAGGAACTAACATCTCTATTGTTACATGAAATAGTCACAGTACATTTTGAACTTTGGGAATTTGAACATTTTGGGTAAGAAGGGAAGATGTCTTCAGATGAATAGTCATATTGTGTGACTAATTCATTTATTTTCCTATTCATTTATGTTGCAAAAGCATTTTAATTTTCTTTTTATTCTGTGAAAACTTGCTTTGAACATATGGAACTATTTTATTGATTTTTGTTCATCAGTGTACAATGATCAAATGATTAGGCTTTTTTTCCTATCATGGATTATCATGAGATTCATATTTAATTAAAGTCATTATTGCTTTGTTACAACTTTACTGTAAATTACTAATTCATTTTGTCAGTTCATTACACACAGAAAATATGTAATTAATTCCCATACAAATTATTACAATAAGCATCTGATTCATTTTCATTTGTGTTGCCACAGTTAGCATGTGACTATGGTCCTACCCTTTTGGGGTGGAGACATTATGAAGGGTCCGTGTGGAGCTCTGACAGTGTCTCTACGACAAGATCAGGAGGAATAATTTCATTTCCCACCTTCAGCAGAGATGTGTCAGAGCAGCTCAAAATATTCATGACAAAATACCTGGCATAGATTGAACTGCTTTTCAAAACAACATGAAATATACTTCAATCTGCTGTGCATTTCAATCATCACCATATCTACTACTTATTTTCTTCAGGTCACTAATAAAACGTATCATATCTGCTAGTTCAACATTCCTTGAAAAAGTAATTGAGAATGTTGCATTCTTAAAGTTGGAAGAGTCTAAGAAATGATACTCACTGTTTTTTTTTCTCTGTTTGAAAGAACCTAGTTCAGACATTTCAAGCACATAAATCCTTATCCTCCAGTATTATAAAGACGAAAAACTAAACAGTCAAAATTCCTCTTCAGCAAAATAACCAAATGCAACTTCATATTATTCATTGGTCAGTTGATCACCTACAATTGTAACTAAATATTGCAATTCATCTAAATATTGTTATGTGCTTTGAACAAATTAAATTCCTTATTACTATTCATTCTTAAATTGTCAGGAATTTGTTTTTATTTTCCATCCACCAATACATAATTCATAAGATTGATATGCTTTCAAAATATCGACGTGTTCATTTGAACATTTAATTTGTCTCTCTCTCTCACTTATCTCACTTCATGCATGACAGCTTCAATGCATTTTTCTCATTAACTCTATGAAACTTAAAAATGTTGTTGACTTTACTTCTTTTGTATGCAAGAAAACAATGTAGGTACACCCATCTGTTCTTTAGCTCAAATAACACTAAATTTTAAATTATTGAAAAGACTACACTGGGGGAAAAAGAACGATTCTTCATCTCAAATATCATATTAAATGACACTTTTTCAAATCAATACAAAATTATTTGTATTTTAATTTCATTATAAGAAAAAAAAACCTGCCTTGGAAATGTTAAAATCTGCTTCTTTTACTTCCAGCATTAGTTGTCAATGAACAATAATCACATAATTATCAGTCATTTTGTGCAAAATAATTTTCTGTACCAAATGTCATTTATTTGACCTTTTGTTCACAATAGTACTCACTTTCCTGGTCTAATTATTTTCTTCCTTATTCTGACATAGATGTCTAAACATTTATCACAATAAAAATTTAAAAAATAAACATGACTCAACAAAAAAACCCGATGTTGAACTGTGTCAATTGTTTCTGAGTATTTTTTATAATTATTGAAGCGACTTTTTATGTATTAATTTTCTGTTTATCAATCTTAATTATGACGCAATCGATGTCAGAGCAAAGTGCTTTCAAAATATTAAGTTAATTTATCTATCAATATTCTAGAAACAATTAACAATTACAATAATTGCACAGCACTTTGTGCTTGTTACGAAGTCTAAGTTAATGTGTTATTAATATTTTCCATATTTCTTATTGTGAATGCTACAATATAAAAACCTGTTTGGTCGGGCCAATACACCCAGAAAAGACCAATAACTGCCCTTGCGATATCCTTTGTAAATATCTGACTTTTGCTCATTTAAAAGATCACAGTCATTGATATTCAGAGAACACCAGTTACTTTACACTGCAATATTTCTCTTTATTTCTGCACATTACTCAGTGGAATAGTAAGATGAAATACCTCATTATTCTTAAATTCATTAATTGTTTTAAAATCAATTTGTTGCTAATATAAAATAATTGTTCAATTTGGCAAAGATTGTAAGTGTGGAATTATGGTTCCATGTAATAACTATTGCAAGGACTTAGCAATGTAGACTCTCTCAATCATTGTGAATATTGCTTTTCATTTTAAACTTGGAAACACTTCAGAAATGATTTGATTGAAATTCACTTCAATGTTAACATTTATTGTGCTTCTAATCACAATAATAGTTGAATATTTTTCTTGTGCACAATTATTTAAATTCCGATGAATTTTTTTGAAGTACACAACAAAAAGGATTGACATCTTTCTTGCTTCATTAAACACTCACGGGAAATGGTGACTTCTTAGAAACCAGACATTTTCAGAATCAATGAAAGTTGTCTTAAGCTGAATAGTCCCATTGACTGACCAATTCATCATTTTGTTCCAATTTACGTGTAGAACAAACAAAATTTCCGTTGCATTTCATAAAATGAGAAACTATTATGAATATGAAGAATGATTGTATTCATTTTTATTTAACAATTTACAGTAATCACACAAAACTGTCAAGTTGTCATTCCACAAATTATCATAAAATCATATTTAATTAAGACATCTGTTAACTCCCATCATTATTGTAAATTATTGTTTAATTTTAAGTACATTACACACAGGATTCATCCATTTAATTCCAATCCAATTATCACAATAAACATCTGATTAATTTTCACTTGAGTAATCACAGTGAGCATGTGATTGTAGATCTGCCCAGCCTGGTTGGGAACATTATGAAGGAATGTTGTGCAGCTCTGATAGTGTCTCTGTTACCAGACCAGGAGGTACAGTTTCGATTCCCACCTTGCACAGAGTTGTGTCAGAGCAGCTCTGAATGTTGATTAGAAAATATCTAAGAATCAAATGAATTGCCTTTCAATTCAATATTAGATATGCTTTCATCTGTTGTTCATAGCAATAATCACAGTATTTGCTATTTATTTTCTTCAGGTCACTAATAACAGATGTATCTAATTCCACTCAATCAATATTAGTTGAAAAATATTTGAGAATGTTGCAGTCATACAGATGAAATATACAAAGTAATGATATTAATTTATTTTCTTTTGTTCTGAAGAGCTGAGTTCAAACAGCACATAGAACTTGATGCTCCAGGGCTATAAAAATGAGGAGAAAAATACATTTCTTTTTCAGTCAAATAAACAAATGCCAAATCCTTTTATTTATCAATTTTTAAGTATTGATGTTTATGAATTGTGTGAAATTTGTTTTTCGTTTTCCACTCACCTATTTATATTGAATGTGAGATTGAACTGCTGTGAAAATATCCAAGTGCATTCATTTGAAATTTGACTTTGCATATTTATCCCTGTGGGATATATGTAAAGCACTGTTACTTCTGCAATCATATTTGTTTATTCAAGGTAAATGAACTCGCGCCAGTGTATAATTGTTTCAGCCAAGAGCTGAGTTAACAAGAATGAAAACTATGTGAAGGAATTATATTATTGCTTTTGTATTAGCTAAAATGTGCATACAAGAATGAAATGTGTCTGCAAATAACGGGAGATGTTATAGACAAATAGTTAAGGTGCTGTGAGGGGAGGGGTGCAGGTTAAGCTAGATATTCCTGTACAAACATTTACAAGCATCTGTTTCCCGCGTCAGCAGGAACAAAATAACACCATAAAAAGGTCATAAGGCTCGGTGTAAATAAAGAATAAAAAGAAATTATGCTTTGATTAGCACGGAAATAGATGGCAGTGAAGAAGGATAAATAACAATAAGACCACAGAGGGAGGTGGTCAAACGGCCTTGTGAGGCCAGAGATAAGCATTTTGTTACGGACAAGGCTGGATGAGTTCAGAGATAAACAGCCGGTTTAGATCAGAAATAGATGTAAACAGTGAAGGAGCAATGGGAGGAGGGAAGAGAAACGAATGACATAAATATTGTGTACTCGTTAAATTCAGTGTGTGTGTGTGCCTTGTGGACAGTGGAAACCACACCCCTCTTGCAACAGCGTAATAAACGATACTACTGATTCAGGTCTTGTTCCGGACTGAAGTTATTGAAGTGACTGAACTTCATTTCTCACAATCACTTATCTCATTTATTGTATGTTGTCTGAAGTGTGTTTTGCTCAGCAATTCTATCAACTATTTAAAAAGTCTAATCTTAAATAAGATCCTTAACACCCAATTACCAATCTATTCCTAATTCATGTAAATATCTCAATTTTCTTGAAGTCAATGTTCACACAAAACAGTGCACATAAAGTGACAAAAAGATATTCATCATCAGCTAATTACTGTTCAGTGGAATAACCTGAGTATCTTATTGTTCCTGAGACTAATGACAACAGTAAGCATTTGTTTACTCGTCCATGCAGTAAGTGCATTTGATATCTTATATTTCAGTTCAATCGTTAATGACAATTTATGTTGTTTAAACCAATAATTCTAATTTATCATGGATATTGACTGTAATACAATAACACTGGAAACATTTTTTAAAAATATTCTACCAATCTTTAAGCTCCTCTTCTGTTGTGTGTGTGCAAAAGATAATTCAAATTATAACCATTTTTGTTGCAAATTCAACAAACGCTACATTTTGAATTTATGAACTTCTTACAGTTTTGCAAAAAAGTTAGTCCACTGTATGTCATATTAAAAGACTGCTTTTTCCAATCATGCATGCTCCAAAATGATTATTGCTTTCATTGCATTGTAAGAAAAGAAGTGTTGAATTTTTTGTTGTTTCAATTCCAACATTATTCATCATTGTACAATAATGACACAATTATTACAATCGCTTCATATACCACCCAGCAGTGACTTCATTGTTTGTTTAGTTTCATGCTCATTTTCATGATCTATTAATTCTCTTACTAATTCTGACACTTTGATTATAATATTAATCAACGTACCATCTCTACAAGGAATCCGAGTGGAAAGAAATTCGCAATTTGTATATTGCATATATTTTTGAGTTCAGAAAAGAATTTTGTTCAATAATCACTGAATGTCTCATTTTTTCTTTAATACGTAAAGCTAGCTACTATGTTTTATTCCTTAGTTCACTGATCTTAATAAATATTCAATCGACATCACAGTAAAGTGCTTTTGAAATATTGAATCATGTTAATTCTTCATATGTATTGCAGTGTACAATCTCTCATTCATTGTAACAATCAATATTTATTTTACCTGTTGAAACATAGTTGTATTAATGTAAATATATTTCACTTCAATGCTAACACTTAAGACTTAAGCATTTTCATGCAACAAAATCCAATGAAAAAGCATCAGCATCTCTTTATTGTTTCAATAAACAATGACAATAAATTTAGAATTTTTGAAAGTTGAACATTTTTAGAAAGAAGGAATGTTGTCTTCAGTTGAATGTTCGCATTGAATGACTTCTTCACAGTATCTGCTGTTTATTCTCTTCTTCGGGTTCCCAAGAAAAGAAATTAACTAGTTCTGCTGGTTCTAAATTCCTGAAAAATATTTGAGAATGTTGCGGTCTTAAAGGTAAAAAGCTAAGTGATCATAAGTGATTCGTTTTTTGTTCGAAAGAGCTCGATTCAAACATTTCGGACATTCACATTTTTATTCTGCTGTGTTACAAGGGTGGAAAACAAGTCGCTTTCTTCGTCTGTAAAGTAAACATATGCCACTTCCAATTATTCATTAGTCAGCTAATTACCTACATTTGTTATTAAAAATTGCAATTCATCTAAATATTGGAATGACCTTTGATCAAATTAAATTTCTAATTATTTTTCATTCGTGAATTCTTGGAATTTTTTTTCTTTTCCATTCATCTATTCGTATTGAATGTAAACTTTACATGCTTTGACAATAGCGGAGGGTGTTTATTTGAAATTTGTCTTTGCATACCTTTCACTGATTTTACTTATTGCATGTAGTTGCACAGTGGCTCAGTCATTAACAATGCTGCCTCACAGTGCCAGGGATCTCGGTTTGATCCCATCCTCGGTGACTGTCTTTGCGTACTTCACCCATTCTCCCCAAGTCTATGTGACTTTGCTGTGGTTTCCTCCAACAATCCAAAGATGTGTAAGGTTAGGTGAGCAGACCATAATAAATTGCACATTGTGTTCAGGGATGTGTATGTTAGTCAGCAGTAAATGTAGAGGAATATGGTTGGGAAAGTGTTTGGCTGGGTTACTCTTTGGAGGGTCATTTTTTTAAACGAAATGACCTGTTACCACACTGTGCTAACAGGATTTCTACAATAGTTTAATTGCGTTTCTCTAAGCAATTCTAACTTTTTAAAAGTTGACTTTAGTTAATACCTTTAACACTTGATTATCAGTGTTCCTAAATCTTGTAAAATATCTCAATATTTTTTAAATCATTGCTCACACAAAACAGTAAACATGAGGCCACACAAAGGTCTTCATGACCATCTAATTACTGTTCAGTGGAATAATCAGAGTAACTATCTGATTGTTCCTGAGATCAATCCCCACTGCCACAGTAAGGATCTGGTTATCATTCCCTCCAATAAATGCAGAAGTTGTCCTCTGGTATTTCAGTTCAGTAATTACACACGATACTGGTTGTTCAAAGCAGTGGTTATTCTTTATTATGAATGGCAAAGGATTCTAACGGAAGAGGTGTTCATATGTCCTAATGTGTTGTATGATCACAAACAATTTTCAATCCAAATATTGCACAAAAAAGTGTAAATTTGGTTTTGTTCAACTGCCGAGGCTAACATTTTCAGTTCATGTCCATTACAAATATTTGGAAAGTGAGGAAAGTAGATGCTGGAGATCAGAGTAAATAATGTGGTGCTGGAATAGCACAGAATGTCAGGCAGCATCTGAGGAGCAGGAGAAACCATGTTTCAGGCATAAGCCTTCATCGGGAATCTCCGGCTCTATGGATGCTGCCTGGTCTACTGTGTTTTTCCACCACCACACTTTCGACATAAAAAAAATTTGCTTATTTGGAGCAAATACTCTCTGTTTCCTCTGTAATTTAAATCTACTGTGCTTTCTATTCACTCAAGTTCTCATTTTAATAGCTCCTCGTTTTCTTCTTAATCTGATACAAATCTCAAAACTCTGGGCACAATAAAAGCAATATGAATTATAAAGTAGCATCTGGACAAGAGAACCAATGAACACCTACATAGACCTCTTGAACAACAAAGATATTAGAATGAAAAAGCAATGCCTTCCAAAAAAATCTCTGTACGTCTGTATCCTTTTTCAATTCATTAATCATGCAAATAGCTTATCATTGTCAGTTGATCTCTCTTAATGACTATCTAATCAATGTCATTGTAAACCACTGATAAAATTGAAACATTTTATTTGTTAAAATGCAAAGATTCATTCTCAATTCGTTATTACAACAATAAGTGAACCATATTTTATCTGTCTGCTAAGGTCAAGTGACCTGTGGCCCATAATTGAGCATTCTAAATATTCCCACAGCTGGGGAAAGCAGAGCTAAAAAGGTCAAATGAAAGGAAACAGAAGACAAAGTAACCAGCTCCAGAAAACAGTGGAAAGCCCAGTCAAAGAGCTCAGAAAGGTTCGGTAGATCCTGTTACAACCAGCCCAAGAGCTGTGTTTTGGAGAGGTTGAAGCAGACTTCCTGGCACCTTGACTTCCAGCCAGTGCCTGAGTCATTAGACACCTCACTTGAGAATGACGACAAGTGAAGGGTGTTTACACAATACTCATTGAATGCTTACAATCCAGAATTTTGGTAAAATGTTGTGAAACATTTCCCAGATCATGGAAATCAGCTCAACATTATTGAAATCAAAGTACTTGTAATGGTCTTCAAGACCACCTAATTACTGTTCGGTGAAAAACACTTTGTACGTGTCTTATTGTTTTCAGGATGAATAATCATAGCAAACATCACAGTCTCACCAGATCCAGACATATGTAAGAGACACCTTATTATAATTTACACACTACGTCTTTCCCAGATTATTGATAACACCTTATTACTTATGCCTGAGGATACCACGTGTAACATGTATCGAGATGAAGCAAGTCCTGAATGTAAGATTTTTTTTCTGATAAATTTCCAATCCAAAAATTATGATAAAAATGATATTGTGGTTCATTACATTGTCAACAGATCCCCATTAAACATATTTAACCGTTTATTCAGAGACAATATTGAAACAAATACGTTGATAAATGCTGTTGACTGTATGCTTCTGTGAAAATAAATCTTCCTTATTGACTTATTTTCATTATAATTCTGACTCAAATGTCTAAATATTGATGATATGAAAAATTGTATGAATTAAACACAATGCAGAATTTGTTCTTATTATATATTATATTTCTCCAGAAGAAAAGTAGAGAAACCAAATATAGAAATCTTGAAGATCTGAGAATGTTGAATGACAAACCATTTCTGATTAACGTTCACTGAATGTCTAATGTCTTTCCATGTCATCATGGCAGAATTTGCATTCTCAGCTGACAGATGAAGAAATATCTAGTCATCATCAGAGCAAATCCATTTGAAAATATTGAATCATTTATTTTGCCAAAGTTCTAAAATTAATTATCAATTCATTGCCATTCCAAAAATCACATAGTAATTCAGTTTAGGTTTTGTAACAAACATCATCAAATTCACATTTTAATTTAATCCATTATTTCTTAGTGTCAATATTAAAAGAAGAATAATAGTTCTCTTATTCCAGGATAACACAAACACAAACTAATTAATGATTCCCTATCCAACACTCACAGATAATATCTGTTCCCTTCTCATCTGAATGTTCCCAGAATTCATTGGATTAATATGCGGCCTTACATATTAAGAGACTTTATAATTAATGAGCAGTCAACATCATTCCGTGAAGTTAATTCCTAAAACTAGCTAACTTCAAATCCCAGTCTAAATGCTTTTTCCATAATGTTTTTAGTAGGCATTGGTTACATATATCAAACTTATGTTGCAAATTTCCCCTATTATACTCAAGAATCTGTACTTAGAACCTATATTTAATATTCTGAGTAACTGTAAAATAATAACTATTTCTGACAAATGAACTTTTCTGTTGTCATGATACCTGCTTAGTGAGTTAACTGGGCTGTACCCTGCAGCTGCTGTTTTACACTCCAATAAATGCTGCTCATTTTTACACATGACGGGCAGCTATATGAGATTTCTAATCATTTTTAAGTTTGCTATGAAATGTTTTTAAGATTAATTGTTGCTTGTATCTAATATTTAAGAATTGATCAAATCCAGTCTATCCAGCTTTAAGTGTGAAATTAAGGCTCAGAAACGTAAACGTCTTGCATTGTACAGAAACCAATGGTAGTGAATGGTGATTTTTATTTTAATACTTGAATCTTAGTTGATTTACTGTTCTGGGCATGGCCTGCCCCCACCTGGAATAGAATGGTCCATATTGGCTCATACAAAATGCCTGACATTTAAATACAGGCAGCCTACCTTCGAACTAAAATACAAGGTGTCAGGGGGGTGATAAACTCGACTAACATTCTGTTCCAGCCTTAAATTAAAAGAAAGCACACTACCAATGGACCTACTCCAACGCCAGGACGACAGCATTCCTGACATTTCTTGATAAGAGCATGCCGACATACAGACAAATGACCAATCCTGATCTTCATAATTGAAAGGATAATTGTCCCAGTAAATGAATAAACAGAATCTGCAGGGTGCAGCACAGTTAACTCACTAAACAGCTATTGTCAGATATAGTTATTATTTTACAGTTACTCAGAATATTAAATATAGGTTCTAATTACAGATTCTTGAGTATAATAGGGGAAATTTGCAACATAGGTTTGATATATGTAACCAATGCCTCCTAAAAACATTATGGAAAAAGCATTTAGACTGGGAGTTGAAGTTAGCTAGTTTTAGGAATTAACTTCACGGTATGATGTTGACTGCTCATTAATTATAAAGTCCTGACAGAAAGAGTAGCTGTATAATTTTACACAATATAACAAACTTTATAACACAAGTCATATTACTAATCTTATAGCAAGTAAGCGAAAATCAACTGTCTTTTCTATTTCTTTGTACATATATAATTAAGACAGTGAACGATATGAGGAGTAATTGGCTTTGATAAAATAAAATTAAATGAATGGCAGAACTCAAAATGTCCCAGCTGGTAAGGTATCCTGAGAGGCCCGAGGGAGTTCAGGAATAACTTTGGAATCTAAGTCAGTAAGATACATGGAAAGATCCCAATATGAATCTGGGGATGTCCATTAGAATGCTCATCTGCGATTATGTGTTTCAATTGGGTGGCTGGATGAGGAGGGAAGGGCTGTAATCACATTGCATGTGGCCATTGTGATGCAGAAAGTCCATAAAAATGCTGCTTTTTACTGTACATGTTACAGTGTGTTATGGATCTCCCTTCCGAGATGGGCCTCGGGGGACGATCCCTTCATTAACTGGTTGCTGCATGAGTAAACATCTTCCACATTCCTGAGCTCAGATTGCCTCCTGTGTCCTCATTCCCTGCCAGTGAAAACAATTCTACAGCTATGATGACATTTCAATTCAACACATACATTTATTGTGTGTGAATTGATTACATTCAGAGCGATATAATTTTCATGATAAAATTGCTTTACACTTACTTTTTTTTGGTGTACAAGAAAACATTTCGATTATATCAATTTGTTCTTTTGTTCAACCAACACTAAGTTTTAAATTATTGTAAAGACTACGATGGGGGAAACGGGGACGAGTCTTCAGCTCAAATGTCATATGAAATGACAGTTTCCTTTTTTCAAACAAATTGCCCTCCAAAATTATTTTTACTTTCATTCCATTATAAGAAAAAAATTGCTTGGAAATGTTGACAATTCTCCTTTTCCTCCCATATTAGATGTCAGTGAACAATAATCACACAATTATGAGAATTCCTTTCCGTATCAAATGTCAGTGACCCTGTGTTTTGTTCACAATAATAGTCACTTTTATGGCCTAATTCTTTTCCTCCTAATTCTGAAATAAATATCAGAACATTTATTGTGGTAAAAATTACATCAACAAAATTGACATGACTCTTCAAGAAAACTATTCAAACCATATAAATCTTGCATTGCCTGCATTTTTAAACAAAATCATTTTTTTCAATTGCTGCTGAATGATTTTTTCACACCATCCAGCTAAGTTTTATGCTTTAATTTTCAGTTTCTTAATCTTAATGAACATCCAATCAACATCAGAGCAAAGTGTTTTCAAAATATTAAGTCAATTTATCTGTCAGGATTCTGAAAGCAATGATCAATTACAATAATTGCACAGCAATTTAACATAGACTTTGTAAAAATGCAGTGTTTTTTGAAAATTTCATTCATTATTTCTTATTGTCAATGCTACTATATTAATACCTATTTGTTCAGGCCCATGCACATACCAAACGACCAATAATATCCCTTGCAAAATTCTTTGTAAATGTCTGATTTTTGCTCAGGTGAAATATAACAATTATCTCAGCCTTTGAAATTCAGAGAACTCCAATTACTTTTCCCTGCGATATTACTCTTCATTTCTACATATTAATCAGTCTAATATCAAGATGAGATATCTCACTATTCTCAAATTCACGAATATATATTTTTAAAATCCATTTGTTGCTAATATATCTTATATCTAATAATTGTGCAATCTAGTTTGGGGTACAAATGTGGAATTATGCTTCTGTACAATAAATACTGCAAGGACATTACAATGTACAATCTCTCAATCATTGTGAATATTGTATTTATTTTAAACTTGGAAACATCCTTGAATTGATTTGATTATAATTTGCTTTGATTTTGACACTTACTGTATATCCAATCACAATATCAGTAGATTATTTGGAGGTATCATCGTCCATTCCAATAATCACAGTACCTGCGATATACTTTCTTCTAGTCACTCATAGCAAAATGTATCTAATTCCACTCAATCAATATTCCTGAGAAAATATTTGAGAATGTTGCAGTCATAAAGCTGAAATATGCAGTCATGATAGTCATTAATTTTCTCTTGTTCTGTAGACCTTAGTTAAAACAACACAGAATTTTATGTTCCACTGCTATAAATATGAGAAAAGATCAATTACTTGTTCAGTAAAATTAACAAATGTCACTTGCTATTATTTATCAATTTTTGGTTATTGGTCAGTTTATGAATTGCGAGATTTGTTTTTAGCTTTCCAGTCATCTATTTATATTGAATGTGACATTGAAATGGTGTGAAAATATCAGGGTGTGTTCATTTGAAAGTTCAATTTGCATATCTCTCACTTATCCCATTGATTGCATGATGGTTTAAGAACGTTTCGTTCAGCAATCCTCGTAAATATCAAAAACTGTCTGATTTTAAATCAGATCATTCGCACCCAATTATCACTCTGTTCCTAATTCATGTAAATATCTCAATTTTATCGAACCAATGTTCATACTAAACAATACACATAAAACAACACAAAGACTTTCATCACCATCTGATTATTGTTCAGTAGATTAACCTGAGTAAGTACCTCATTGCTCCTGAAACCAATGACAACAGTAATAATTTGTTTTCTATTCCATGCAACAAGTGCAACTGATATCTTCTATATCAGTTCAGTAGTTAAAGATGATTTATGTTGCTTAAAACAATGCTTCTACTTTATCACGATATTGAATGTAATACAATCATGAAAACAACAAACGTTTTGTGATTCTAAAAATCTTTAAGATTACTTATTTTAAATTTGTGTGCAAGAGATATTTCAAATTACAACCGTTTTTGTTGTATAATTCAGCAAACCTAAGTTTTGAATTTGGGAAAGTCTCCATTTTTGCAAAATGGAAGTAGTTTTCAGTTTATATAACACAGTAAATGACTGTTTTTTTTCCAAATCACGTGCTTTGCAAAATGATTATTGGTTTCATTTAATTGTAAGAAAATAACTGTTTTGAACATGTTAATTCTTTTTGTCTTTTCTATTCCAACATCACTGTACAATAATGAACAATTATTATAATTCCTTTATGTACCAAATGTCATTGACTGTATCATTTGTTCACTTTCATGCTCACTTTCATTATGTATTAACTTTCTTCCAAATTCTGACACAAATGTCTGAACTCTGACCATAATATTAATCATCTAAATTAAAATAACAGGTCTCTATGATGAAACCATTTGATAGAAATTCATATTTCTTGTGTTACCTTCATTTTTTAGTAAATAAAGAAATAAATTTTCTATAATCAATGAATGGCTCATTTTTTCTTCAATTCATAAAGGGAGTTACTACATTTTATTCCACAATTTACCAATTTTAATAAATATCCAATCAACATAACAGCAATTATTTTGAAATATTGAATCATTTTCATTGCTCGTATAACAACATTATCAAGTCATTGTCATGATAATGATTGTGCAATTATTTAAGAAAGTCTTTTGAACAAGTAAAGTGAGATTCACATTTTAATTTAACCAATTGTTTCTGAGTACCAAAACTGCAATATGAAACTTTATTTTCAGGTCAAGTTTCCCACAATGGACCTAAGGACTTCCCATCCAACATTAATTGCGAATGTCTGATGTTTGCTTATTTGAATGATCTCTGTAATCACGGACTTTAAATTCACAGACCTGCAATTACTTTTCATTGCAATAATTCCTGTTTGTTTGCACATATTCCTCAGTCACATAGCAAAACGAGATTTCTCATTATTTCTAAATTCATTGATCGAATTTTATAATTCAGTTGTTGCTCATACCTAATAATTATTCAATCCAGTACGTGCTGTGAATGTGGAATTACGGGTCTTTACATGAATAACTAATATAGTGTGCAATCTCTCATTCATTGTTTATATTAATTCTTATTTTACCCGCAGAAACATAATTGAATTCATTTAAATATATTTCACTTTGATGCGAACATTTACTGTATTTCTCATCATCATAAGATTGAAGTATTTTTCATGACACAAACTTATGTAAAATTCCTGCGTTTTTTTAAGTCAAATGAAAAAGAGTTAACATTTCTGTATTATTTCATTAAACAATGAGAATGCATTTTGAATTTTTCGAAGTTGAGCATTTTTGCAAAGAAGGGATGTTGTCTTTAGCTGAATAATCACATTGAATGACTAATTTACTCTTCGAGTTCCCAAGCAACCAAATTAACTAATTCTGCTGGTTCTAAATTCCTGGAAAGTATTTGATATTGTTGCAGTCTTAAAGATGAAGAAGTCAATGTGATTTTACTGATTTTTTTTTATTGGGAAGAGCTTAATTCAAACATTTCAGGCACATAAATTGCTATTCTGCAGTGTTACGAAGATGAAAAGCAAGTCAATTTCTTCATCAGTGAAGTAAACAAATGTCACTTCCCGTTATTCATTAGTTAGCCCTTTCCCAAATTTGTAATTAAACAATGCAATTCATCTGAATATTGTTGTGCCCTTTGATCATATTAATTTTCTAATTATTGTTCATTCATGATTTGTCAGGGATTTCTATTTTTTGTTTTCGATTCACCTATTCATATTGAATGTAAGATTGATACGCTTTGGCAACATCAGAGAGTGTTCATTTGAAATTTGACTTTGCACATCTCTCACTTATCTCACTTCTTGCATGGGGTTAGACATTGAGAACGGAGGATCAGTGGTTAGCACTCGTGTCTTACAGTGTTATGCACTTGGGTTTGATTCCATCCTCGGCCACATGTTTGCGTGGAGTTTGCATGTTCTGGTTTTCTCCCATAATCCAAAGATATGCAGGTTAGATAAATTGACCATGCTAAGCTGCACGTTCTGTTCAGGGATGTGTAGGTTATGTGCATTAGTCAGGGGTAAATGTCCAGTAATCTGAGAGCAGAATGGTGCTGAGTGGATTATTCTTTGGAACGTCAGTGTAGACCTGTTGGATCAAATGGCCTGTTTCCACACAGTAGGGATTGTATAAATTTAGAATTGTGTTTTGCTAAACAAAACTGACAATTTTTTAAAATGTTGCATTTAAAACTTATCTTAACTGTTAATTGTCAATCTTGTAAAATATCTCAATGTTACTGAAATCAATGTTCACACAAAACACTGCACATTAAGCCACACAAATATCTTCATGACCATCTAATTACTGTTCAGTGGAATAATCACAGTAAAATTTATTGTTTCTGAGATCAATCACCATTTTCACATAAAGGATCTGGTTATCATTCCCTCCAATAAATGCAATCGTTGTCCCCTGGCATTTCAGTTCAGTAGTAATACAAAATACTGGTTGTTCAAAGCATGGTTATACTTTATTATGAATGGCCAAGGGTTCTAATGGCAAGAGATGTTTGATCTGATTTGTTGCATGTTCTCAAACAGGTTTTCACTATAAATATTGCAAAAGAATGTGTTAATTTGGTCTTGTTCAACTGCTGATGCGAACATATTCAGTGGTGTTCATTAAACATATTTGGAGAAAGTGAGGAAAGCTGTAGCATTGGAAAAGGGCAGGCACATCCAAAGAGCAGGTGTATCAACCTGTCGGGCATTAGGCCATCATCAGAAAAGATTCCTGATGAAGGGCTCATGCACAAAATGTTGATTCTGCTTCTCCTCGAATGCTGTCTGACCTGCTGTGCTTTTCCAGCACCACTCTCTTTTGACATTAGAAATATTTGACTGAATGTTCAGAGATAATATGAAAGGTTGCCTCTGTCAATTTAATTTACTGTGCTTTCTATTCACTGAAGTTTCCATGTTAATTCTTCCTCTTTTTCTTCTTAAATCTGATGCAAATTTCAAAATACGAACACATTAGAATTCACATGAATTATAAATTTGATTTCTCGACAAGAAAACCAGTGAAAGGCGATATAGAATTCTTGAAAAGCCTACACATTTGAATGAAAAAGCAATTTCTTCCAAACAATGTTTGCACGTCTGAATCTTTCTTTCAATTCAATAAGTCTGCAAATAGTTTATAATTGTCAGTTGATCTCTCTGAATGAGTACCTAATCAATGTCAATGTAACCAGCTGAAACATTAACATCAGATTGATAACTGGGTGTTAAAGACCTTATTTGAATTGAACAAATGTTTGGGATTTACTTGAATTCCACCAGAAAACATTCTTGAATCATAATACAAGAAATGAGATATGTGAGAGATGTGCAAACCTTATTTTTAAATGAACAAACTCCAATATTTTCAAGGCATTTCAATCTTACGGTCAAAATGAACAGGTGAATGGAAAAATAAAAAAAACAAGTATCTGACAATTCATAAACTGAACAACAATTACAAATTCACTTTGATCAAAGGACAGAGTAATATTTAGATGAATCACAACATTTAGTTACAAAGTAGGCAATCAACTGACTGACAAGTAATTGATTGTAGAGTTTGTTAGTTTACTGAAGAAGGTATCAACTTTATTTCAAATTTATAGCATGAGAGAACAATGTTTAATGTGTTTCAATTGTTTGGACTTGCCCCTTTGCAACAAAAAAAATCAATCTAATTACTTAGACATCGTAATCTTGAATTCTGCAGCATTTTCAAATATTCTCCAGGAACGTATAAGCCACAGAATTAGATACAGGTATCCCCACTATCCGAAAGTAAAGCGTTATTATGAAACCTTACATAATCTGAAAAGGCGTCGAAGAAGCATTAATTTATATGGGAAACATGTCCCCTTTTTTCGTAAAAGTGAAAATCCTCTTCATATTTCTTTCAGTTAGAGAAAACAGGGACAGATGAAAGTCTTTTGTAAAAGCAAAGTGGCTAAAGCGAATTTTCCAACACATATTTCTTGGTAACCTGGCAATCTGATAAGTATCAGATTTTGTGATGATTGATATAATAGATAAAAGCAGATCTAATGTTGTATTGAATAGCAATTCAGTTTGTGCTTAGGTACTCTCTAATCAACATTCAGAGCAGCTCTTGATATATTTCTGTTGAAGGTGTGATTTGAAACCTTCCCTCGGGTCTAGTAATAGAGACACTGCCACAGCTCCACAGGCTCCTTTCATAATGTTCCCACTCAGGATGGCAGGACTGCAATATTGTGTTTCATGTAGTTTCTCAAATAAAAACTAATCAGCCGTTTATTGTTGTAATTTGAATGGAAATTAATTCGGTAGTTTCTGTGTGTAATGGACTGGAAATTAAACAATATTTTACAATAACAATAGAATAAATGAATAATACTCTTAAATAAACAGGAATCTCATGACAATTCTTTGAAAGACAAATTGACAAAACTGCGTGATCATTGTACTTTGATTTAAAAATGCATCAGTCATTCAATGTGAATATTCAGCTGAAGACAATTTCCCTTCCTTTCAACAACGTACAACTTCCACAAATTCAAAATGAACAGTCATTGAAAAAGGAAGGAACAAGCAGATGGTAATTCTATTTTCTGTACATAAACGTGCGATGAATTTTACGTTTTATATATGTAAAAATGAAACTCTTATTGTGGTTTGAAATACAATAAACATTAGCATGATGTGAAATATAATCGAATCAATTCAACTGTGTTTTCTCAGTTAAAATACAGTTCAATATTCAAAGTAATCGAGTGATTACACTGCAATATCTTTACATTAATTCAGTGCTGAGGCGTAATTCCACATTTATATCCCTTATAGTGAAGCAAGCTCGTGCCAGGAGTCTGAGAGGGTAGGGGAGGTCCTTAATGGGTACTTTGCTTCAGTATTTACGAGTGAGTGGGACGTTGTTCTTTGTGAGGACAGCGTGAAACAGGCTGATATGGTCGAACAGGTCGATGTTAAGTCTGAGAATGTGCTGAAAATATTGAAAAGTCATGGGGATAGATAAGTCCCCTGGTCCAGAAAGGATATAACTTAGGTTGTTATGGGAAGGGAGGCAAGAGATTACTGTATTTTGGCAATGATCTTTGCACCCTCACTGTCCACCGGAGTCAGACCAGATGATTGGAGGGTGGC
Organism: Chiloscyllium punctatum; assembly: GCF_047496795.1. NCBI lineage: Eukaryota > Metazoa > Chordata > Chondrichthyes > Orectolobiformes > Hemiscylliidae > Chiloscyllium > Chiloscyllium punctatum. The sequence continues at coordinate 37,691,942 of NC_092790.1, read as the reverse complement.
AAACGTTATTCCCTTATTCAAGAAAGGCAATTGAGATAATCCTGGGAATCATCGATGAGTCAGTCTTACATCAGTTGTGGGCAATTATTGGAGAGGATTCTGAGAGACAGGATTTATGATTATTTGAAAAAGCATTGATTGATTAGAGATGGTCAGCATGGCTTTGTGAGCGGCAGGTTATGCCTCACAAACCTGATTAAATTAATTGAGGATGTGACAAGCACATTGGTGAGGACAGAGTAGTGGATGTGGTGTATATGGATTTTAGCAAGGTGTTTGATAAGGTTCCCCATGGTAGGCTCATTTATAAAGTAATGAGGCATGGGATACAGGGAAACCTGCCTGGTTAGATAATAAATTTGCTGGCCCATAGAAGACAGGGTGAGATTACATCGATAGTTTTCAGCTTGGAGCACGGTGACCAATGGTGTTCTGAAGGGATTAGTTCTGGGATCTCTGCTCTTTGTGATTTTTACAAATGACTTGGATGATGAAGTGGAAGGGTGAGTTAGGAGGTTTGCCAATGACATGAGGGTTGGTGGAGTTGTGGGTAGTGTGGAGGGCATTGGTAGGTTGCTAGAGGACATTGACAGGATGCAGAGCTGGGCTGAGAAGTGGCAGATGGAGTTCAACCGGGGAAAATGTGAAGTTATTCATTTTTGAATTTCAAATTTGAATGCATATTTTCAGATTAAATGCAGGATTCTTGGCAATGTGGAGGAACAGTGGGATTGTGGGGTCCACGTCCATAGATCCCTCATACCTGACATCCAAGATGATAGGGTTATTAAAACGGTGCATGGTGTGTTGGCTTTCATTAGCAGGGAGATTGAGTTTAAGAGCCACGAGGTTATGCTGCAGCTCTATGGATCCCTGGTGAGACTACTCTTGGAATATAGTGGTCGGTTCTGATCACCTCATTACACATTGGATGCGGATGCTTTAGAGAAGGTGTCGATGAGATTTATCAAGATGTTGCGTGGACTGGAAGGGCATGTCTTATGGAGAAAGGTTGAGAGAGCTGGGGCTTTGGTCATTGCAGTGAAAGAGGATGAGATTTTACTTGATAGCTTTGTGTAAAATGATGAGAGGCATAGATAGAGTGGATAATGAAAGACGTTTCCCCACAAAATGCATAATTTTAAGGTGAATGGGCGAAGTTGTGGGGAGATGTCAGAGATAGTTTCTTTATAGATAGTGGTAGGTGCGTGGAATGCACTGCCAGTGGTGGTAGTAGATTCAGACCCATCAGGGACATCTAAGCAATTCTTGGATCGGCACATGGATGATAGTAAATGAAGGGCATGTTGGTTAGTATGATCTTAGAGTAGGATAAAAGGTCGGAATAACATCGTGGCCAAAGGGCCTGTACTGTGCTGTACTGTTCTATATTCAATGGACGGAAATGAACATTTATATATTAGCAACATATAGATTTTCAAAATTGTATTAGCATACTTAAGAATAATGATAAATTTCATCTTGCTATTTGACTGTGCTATATGCAAAAATAAACAAGAATTGTTGCAGGGAAAAGTAATTAGGTTTTTCTAAATTTATAAGGCTGGGATTACACAGATCATTCAAATGAGCAAAAGTCATATTTTTAACAGTGCGTGTTGCATCAGAAATAATGGATTCTTTTGTAGGTGTGTTGATTGGAAATAAAATGGATTTTTATATTACTTTATAGGTACGAGGGAAGATTGGATTAAATTCAAATATAAACTTCACTGTAGTTGTTAGCAAGATAAACTAAACCATATAATAATTATTGTCATGCAAATTCTTTAATAATTTCTGTTAGAATCCTGAAAAAATGATATACTTTACCATTTTTCAAACAGTCAATAAATTAAATTGTGAACCTCAGTATACTTATTACCCAGACCAATTATTATGCAATTATTGTAATGGCAATGACTTGATAATTAATGCTAAAACCTAAACAGATACATTGGTTCAATACTTTGTAAGCATGTTGCTCTGAAATTGATTGGATATTTATTAAGATCGGTAAACTGAGGGATCAAATATAATAGCTCGCTTGATAGAATTGAAGGGAAAGAAATGAGAGTGTTTATTGAACAGGATTGTTTTTGTTTAAAAATGCAGTTGATGCAAGAATAATATATTTTCCTCCATTGGTTTTCTTGTAGAGACATGTCCTTTTAAAAAAAATGTCATGAGTCAATGTTGACACTTGTGTCAGAGTCTGCAAAGTGGAGAGTAAGAGAGAAAGGAATTTTTTAAAAGGAGAAAAGAAAGGAAATGGCGAGAAGAGGAGTTCCAACTGTAGTTTCTCACCCTGCTAACATCTTATTGGGTGAACTGGAACGCAGACTAGTCAAGCAACAAGCTGACACAATCATATGCACAGAATCATAGCTTACAATGACTTAGACACCATCGTCACCATCCTTGTATGTCCTGTCCCACCGACAGGACATGGATGTAACTGAAATGCTGGAACATGCAGCGTAATGGACTAAGATCTGCAGAATGTGATCAATGTGATTTATTTGACACGTCTCCAGAATATTAAACTCCAGTCCAATTTGAAAAGTTACGAGCGTCATCAGACTTTAACGACAAATGTCAGAAAAAAAAATTATCAGAAAGTTACAGCACAGTTCGAGCCCATTTGGCCAATCCTGAGTATGTGTTGGCTGTAAACACCCCAGGCTTCCAGGCTTTACAGCTTTTTGTACTCACCATTGAGAGCAACAATTTCAGACTGTACTCTGCCCTCTATGCTTTTATAATCTGTTTTTAACATATTTCTTTAACAGTTGCACACCTTGTTTCCTTGTTTCTTTCCCAGCCCTAATTCTATCCCCCGTGACCTTTTGGGGGGGGGGGGTCGACCATTTCTGATGTTTAATCTCTCCTGCCTTCGGCCGTGTGACAGAGTGTCTTCATCTCCTTGTCTCACCCCCACCTTGCTCACAACCTGTTACATTTCTGATGGTTCCTAGACCTCTGCAACTGTCACTGCGCCCCCTGGGTCAATGGCACGTGTTTTGAATTCTCTTCCTCCTGAGATAATCAGAAATCTTTCCGGTTGCAGTTTCCCCCTGATTTTATTTTGAAAAGCAGAGCATTTGTGTCAGAGTCAAGTATTTGTGAACCTTCATCCACAATTCCGAGCATTTGGATGTAATTTGTGACCCTCCCACAGATGTGTAACGTTACTGGATTGGCTATGCTAACATGGTCGCAGTGTGCAATTTAGGTGGGTTGGGCTAGCCATGGTTAATGTGGGGTTATGGGGGTAGGGTGGGTGAGCAGGTCATTGCAGACACGATGGGCAGAATAGACTCTTTCTGCACCCACTAGATTCTGTGATTCTAACTAGTTGCGAGTGTTGTCCCATTTTCCTCATGCCAGGTTCATTCAACTCACACATATGATTCTGTGGGTGCTCACTCACTCCTTCCCTTCAGTTTTACATCAATTTCACACTGTTTGAGAGGGTGGGAATGGATTTGTAAATATAAATACTCCAACCAAAACCCCTCACAGGTCAGGAACTGTTTCTGCTCCTTTCATCACTCACAAGGAACAGGAAAATAAAGGTTCCGTCACAAATCCTACAGGAACATAGCAGTTATAATCACCAGGAAAGGCTGAATAGCTCAAAACGCTTTTTCTCAAGAAAAGAGGAGGCTCAGAGACAGCCTGGTACAAGTAGAAAGCTTTGTGTTTGTGTCTTCAGAGATTTGTGGTTGAAATCATTGGGTTGGAAGCATGTTTCATTGCACGAGATCATCAAAGGTGCTAGCTAAATGTGCATCTTTCTATCTATCTATCTGAGTTAACAATCAGATGGACAGGTCATTGTCTGAGTGTCTTACCAAATCCCTGATTGAATCTGCCTCCCCCCACAATCTCAGGTGCCTCACCACTTACTGTGTCACGGAGAAACTCTGCCGTTACAATGAGAACTGTCTTTGCTGTCACCTCTCCTCGTGTTTCCGCCTCATCCCCACTTCCCTTCATTAAATCCCAGCTGTCTCGCGTCCACCCACACGGACATGTTGAAGAGCATGACAGGAGAAAGGATTGAAACCGAGAGTTCAATAGCCCAATAGCCCGAATGAAAGTGGAAGAAGGAAATAAACGGGGATTGTGGATCCCAGGGGATACAGACTCAGTGATTCATCCTGCCCCCGAGACTCCAGCGGGTTCACGCTGGGTAGGAGCTGTTCACCCCTCTGTGTGACAAGGATTTGCTGCGTCTTCAACCCGATTGAGAGCCCAGTGAGTGCTCACAGGGAAGTGGTCATCCCCCTGCTCCATGTGGGCTGCAGGATTCTGAATCTGATGTTACTGTCCATCAGAGTCAGGAGTGGACCTTGTACATGATGACACTGTTGGAGTATTGATGTTGTTGTTAATCACATTAACTGGGCTGGACGTGACTGAACTTACATTGCCACTTTCTGAACCTCAGGATGTCTCTCTGGGCAGTAAGTCTCCACAAACAGCAATGTGACAATGAGCAGGGATCATCAGTTTTGATTTAAATTGTGATTGTAGCACGGCTGCTTCACAGCATGAGGTACAAAGTTGGAGTCCAGCCTTGTCCAATGGCCTGTGTGGAGTTCCCACATTCTCCCCATGATAGTGTGGGTCCCCTTCAGGTGCTCTGGTTTCCTCCCACAGTCCAAAGATGTGCAGGTTAGGTGGATCAGTCGTGCTAAATAGTTCACAGTATCCAGGATTGTGCAGACTAGGTGGATCAGCCATGGGAAATGCAGGGTTACAGTGATGGAGTGCTCTGGGAGTGATGTTCTTCGGATGGTCGGTGGGTTCTGATGGACCAATGCTCTCCTTCCACACTGTAGGGATTTTATTCTATGATTTTATTCTAAGGCTACACAGCAGGGTGTCCTTGGAGAAGGAGCATGTAGTGTGGATCAATGCCCTCGATGCCTTTAGATAGAGGTGGGCACCGCAGGGGATATAGTGCTTTGTCTCCACCGCTGCCCCCTCCCCACAACTCTACTTTGATTTAGTCCCTTCTCACTCTGTCACTTGTAATGGTTTGCTTGGCCTGTAATGGGCTTTGCTTGGAAATATTCAATTGGTTACACAAATGGTTTACTGCTGGTGATGATACGTCTAGATTAGAGTGGTGCTGGAAAAGCACAGCAGGTCAGGCAGGATCCGAGGAGCTGGAAAATCAACGTTTTGGCAAAAGCCCTTTTCCAGCACCACTCTAATCTAGTGGTTTCCAGCATCAGCATCTGCGGTCCTCACTTTTGCACTGCTGGTGAGTATATGTTAACCAAAAGCAAAATGGCGTACTGATGATTTTGATGGTGGGAAGGTTGCTGTGATAACATTTCTGGGTCGGAAAAATGGGGAAAAAGAATGCTTCACAGCTCAGAACGAGAACTGAAAAGCTGTTAAATCAAACCAAAGGTTCAGACAGGGAGGGAATATTTCCCTGGAGTTTGAGGAGCTGGAAAGTGATGGTGTCTGGGAATCGACAGGATTTTGTTTTACAGGAGGTTGAAAGCTTTAAAACTGTTATATTCAAACAGTTCAATTTATTTTCTTTAATTTTGCTTGCGGTGCAAAAAGCTCTTACAACGTTTTAAAACCAAAATTTACAAACCTTGTGTTAAAGATAAGTGTTAAATAAAATCCATCAAACCATCCCTCACTGAAAACTGTTGTGGAAGTGCAATCTCCTGGAGAATCCCTGCCCCCTTCTTCCTACCCGGGCTCCATGACTATATACATACCTGGGAGATAGCAGCAGGAGGAGACCATTCAGCCTTTCAATCCTGCTCCACCATTCAATGGGAAACAGCCGACCATCCAGCTCAGTCTCCTGTTCCTGCTCTTTTCCAATCCCCTTTCATGACTTTACCTCGAAGAACTATATCTAAGCCCTCCTTTGGCTTCACTGCCTTTTGTTCCAGTGACGTTGCTGTGTGGGTGGAGGCAGGGGTAATGTGATGGTGCTGCCTCCTGGAGGATGCACTCAGCGTCCCTCATCATCCTGCAGTAACATCAACTGGGTTTCAGCAACGAGAGATAGAACCCATTTCCAGGATATGGACATCACTGGCTCAGCCAGCATTTATTCCCCATCTCTCATTACCCTTCAGAAGATGGGAACCTCTGCTGTCTTGAACCATTCACAGTCCATTTGGCGCAGAGAGACCGACAATGCTGGGAGGGAGAGTGTTGCTGGATTTTGGCCGAATGATTCTCCATCTTTGGTTCTTCAAATGTTGTTTAACATAATCACAATCTGCACGTGATTTTGAGATTTCAGTCTGCAAATCTTCACTATCTAGCACCCTGTATAAAGGAATATGTACAGATAAGAAATTCAGAACAGACTATTCTAGTTTCTCTGGAATATCTATTTCCCCTTTCTTCCCCCAAAGCTGTATCCCTCCAGTCCACTCTCTCTCTCTCACCATTCTGACTCTCCTACCCCCTAATGTACACCCTCTATATTCTCATGGAGTAACTGATAAACAGATCCATGCCACCACTTCCCGTCCCTAGTTAGACTCTGCACCCTTTCTGGGTTCACTTCCTTTCCCTTCAGTTGCTGCAAGTCAATAATACAACAGCAGAATGAAACAAAATAAAACAGAAAGGGAGGTGGCAGATCCTGGACAGAAGAGGAACCTTCAGACTGGGAGAATGGGTCAGATTCTTCCTTGTTTCCCATTGGTCAATTCCCAGTGTTATGACAAGTTGCGAATGGAACTTGGTCCCATCTGGGCGTAGTGACACTTTGCACCCCCCCCCCCCCCAACTGATCAATACCATCGGCAGATGCGTCCCTTTTCCTGCCAATCACAGTGTGAAATGCTTTCCACTAATTAACCCAAAGAACATGCTCCAAAACCCGCTCACATTCTGTACATATACAGAATATACATATATTTCCCCACACACATGTGGTCCCTGCCTCAGGGACTGTGGGAGTTGTAGTCCCCATGAAGCCTCTGGAGACCTGTCCCTGGAAAGTGAAAGAAAGTGTGGGCTGGAGGGTGTTGTCTATAGGATATCCAGACACACAGGACATGTGGGCTGTCACTGGGATTTACTGAGACATCCGCTTAGACACCTCGATTTCTGACGTAAGGAATATACATTCAGCCAATTGCGGGGTGGGGAGGTTAATAATGGGCAGCAGATTTTAAGCAGAGGTAGCTCAGTGGCTAGCACTGCTGCCTCATAGCGTCAGGGACCCGGGTTTGAATCCAGCGTTAGGCAACTGTGTGGAGTTTACACATTCTCCCCACGTCTGCATGGTTTTGTTCGGTGCTCCAGTTTCCTCCCACAGTCCAAAGATGTGCAGGTTAGGTGGATTGGTCAGGACAAATTGCTCATAGGGTCCATGCATGTGCTTGTTAGGCAATTAGCCACAGGAAATGCAGGGCTACAGGGAATGGGTGGGTCTGAATGGGATGGTCATCATAGGGTTGGTGTGGAATCGATGGATGAATACCCTGTTTCTGCACTATAGGGACTCTATTCTATTCTCATGAGGAAGAATGTACCTATCTCAATGTGCTGTGAATCTGTGGAATTCCCTATTCAAAATGCGGTGGATGCCAGGACAATGAACCAATTTAATGAAGAGATACAGATGTTGAATTTGCAATGAGTTGAAGGGTGAGAGAGAGCAGGCGGGAAAATCCAGCTGAGACCGAGGTGAGCTCAATCATCACCGTATTAAATGGTGGAGCTGGTTCGAAGGGCTGCATTGCCTCTCCTGTGCCCAGTGCTTATCTTCTTACGGTAATAACTGGAAAGATGAATCCAAAACTCACCACCTTCACCAAAGGAGATTTTCAGAAACAGCAGGATAGTCAGGTGGATTAGCGTTCCAAACTTAGGTCGTGAGGAAGCGTATAGGAGATAATGGTTTTGCAATTTTAAACTGAGGGGTGACAGTGATTTATGGTTTTAGACTGTGTAGTACATTCACACCGTCCAGAATACTCTGTTGTGAATATCTATCCTGTACTTTTTTACAAAGCCAAGGTCACTGACAATGAAAACCAAAACACCCAGGAAACATTGCCTCCCCTCGTAATCTGATAAAAAGATTTATCATTAATCTGGTTGAATTTAGAACACAGATGGAAAGCGGGAAGATTAAATCCAATCCCAAGATACTGTGCTTAAACAAAGGAGACTACAATAGGATGAGGCAGGAGTTGGCTAATGCAGACTGGAAGCAAAGACTTTACTGTGGGACAGTTGACAGACAGTGGAGGAATATCAAAGTAATTTTTCAAATTTCTCAGCAAAAATATATATCAGTGAAAAGGAAGGACCAGGAAAAGGAGTAATCTGCCATGTCTAAGGAAATAAGGGAGTCTATGAAATTGAAGTCGAAGGCATACAAATTGGCAAAGACCAAGGATAAATTCGGAGATTGGAAAAACTTCCAAGCTCAACAGAAAGTGTGATGGAATTGGGGATAAAAAGTGATGAGTAGCTATCCCCAGGGACAGAATAGCAGTTTACTCTGCTAGAGGGGAACCTATTGTGTGGGGAACATATGGTCTCTGTAATTGTTGAAGCACGTAACTGTTACCAGAGAGATAATCCTGATCAAGTTAAAAATCACAGCACACCCCAAAAGCTTGTACTTCCAAATAAACCTGTTGGACTATAACCTGGTGATGTGTGTTTTTTAACTTTGTCCACCCCACCCCAATCCCGGGTCCTTCACATCAGAATCCCGATAGACAGCCCCACTGAAACTGAAGTGCCTGTCAGGTACTTGAGGGAGCCACGGGGCGGGGGGGGGGGGGGGGGGGGGTGGGGGGGGGTGGTGGGGCGGGTTGGGGAGGGGTGTGTGGTTTAACCACAAAGTGCTGAACTGAACTGGACTTTTGAACTGTCGTTGCCATGGAGATAATATTGAGAGACAGTCTGTATTCAAAGCCACAAACCACAAAAGATATAAGAAGGGGAGCCATACATTGGACAGGCGGGGAGTTACCTGATGCTGCCTCAAGGCGTTTTGCATGTACACTATCCAGGGAGCTGCCGTGTCTCATCAATAAAGACTCAAAGAAGATCTCTCATTTTTCTGTGCCCAGTTATTCCTATCCAGCAGGGTTTAGGAATATGAGCACACAGCAGTCAGTCTTCACAGTGGAGGATACGAAGAAGATGCCAGTAATTGATAAAGAGACTGAGGAAGGTGAAGACCAACAAACAACCATTATCACGATAGAGTTAGAGCTGGGCAAGTTAATGGAGCTAAAGGTACACAAGTCTCATTGCCCCGATGGAATACATCCCATGATACCAACAGAGTTAGGGGGAGAAATAGCAAATGCACTTAGAGTTATAACGTCCTGCAGCAGAGACAGGCCCTTTGGCATGAGCCAGCTTGGGCCAATCAGATTGTCCATCCACACTAACCCCATTTCCCTGCACTTGGCCCATCTGCTTCTGAAACTTTCCTATCCATGTATTTGTCCAATTGTCTTTTACTTGTTGTTAATATACCCACCTCAACCACTTCTACTGGCAGCTCATTCCATATACATACCACCTTTGTGTAGAACAGTTGCCCCTCAAGTTCCCATGTATTCTTTCTCCTCTACCTTTAACCTGATGCCCTCCAATCCTTGAGTCCCTTCGAAAAAGACCGAGTGCATTCGCCTTACCCATGCCTCTCATGGTCTTATACACTTCTATAAAATATTCCCCCACAGTTTCCTCTGCTCTAAATAAAAAAGCCCTCACTTGTCCAACCTCTCCCTGTAACTCAGACCCCTGAGACCTGGCATCATCCTTGCAAATTTCTTCTTCACCTTTCCAGTTGAATAACTGAAACCTACACTGCACTCAAATTTCTTGTGTTTCCCCACAGCACTGGAACCGATGTGACAACGCCAATGGATTACAATCAATGATCGATAACTCACTCCATTACAACAATCCCATTTTCATAGCTTTTTCCATGATGCAGGAATCCTTTTGTCTTTCTGGTTTCATGGTTAATTGTCCTCATTCAAAACCAATCTGTGTCTTACCTGTTCCAGGGAAATGTTCCATGATTGTTTCGACTTTCAAAAACCAATGAAATCTCTCTCCACAGTCCACACGCTAACATGGACTTCGCTGTCTCAGTACTTTTTCCCAGTCACTCGGACATTTGAAATACTCCCCCACGGACAGAATGCACACCTTTCCATCCAGATGAAAAGGTCAATGATATTCAGATCGGCACGGATCCAGTAACATGAAGTTCAATTTGAATTTCTAAACTGCAAATCCCCCCTTTCAATACTCTATAAACAGAGAAAACAGAAAGTGCTGGAGATCCTCAGCAGGTCTGTCAGCATCTGAAATGGTGACAGATGCAGGAAACATTGCAGCCTTGAAGAAGTGTTGAGATGATCACACCAGGCATGTGTGCTTGATGACCATTATGGATAAGATGGGGGCAGGGATCCCTTTCTGGAAGGGCCTTGGTGAGACCACACCTGGAGTACTGTGTATACCTTTGTTCCCCTTTTCCAAGGACGGCTCTCCTGGTTATTGAGAGAGTGTAAAGGAGGATCACCAGATGAGTCCTGGGATGGGAAGATAGTTAAGGAGTGCAGATGCTGGAAGTCAGAGTCTGTACAATGTGAACCTGGGGAGGTGCAGCAGGTCAGGCAGCATCAGAGGAGCAGGAAGGTTGATGTTTTGGGTCGGGACCCTTTGTCAGTCTTGGTAAATAGCCCTGACCCGAAATGTCACCTTTCCAGCCCCATCGTATTCATGCTGGTCATCAAGCACCTATTTATTCTAGTCCCACATTCTGGCACTCAGCGTGTAACCGATATTGTCCTGCTTGGTGTGATCATCTGAACACTTGTTCAAGGCTGCAATGTTTCCTGCATCTGTCATCATTCCAGATACTGACAGACCTGCTGAGGATCTCCAGCGCTTTTTGTTTTTATTGCAGATTTCCACCATTTTGCTGAAGCACACAGAGTCATAGACATGTAAACAGCTCCAGATTTTGTTGACTCTCATTCCTGGGATGTCAGGACTTATGGCTGAAGAGGGACTCAATCTTCGTTTAATCCTCCTTTCCTTTGACTTTCGGAGCCGCTAACTACATTAGTGGGCGGCACGGTGGCACAGTGGTTAGCACTGCTGCCTCACAGCGTCAGAGACCTGTGTTCAATTCCCGCCTCAGGTGACTGACTGTGTGGAGTTTGCACGTTCTCCCAGTGTCTGCGTGGGTTTCCTCCGGGTGCTCCAGTTTCCTCCCACTGTCCAAAGATGTGCAGGTCAGGTGAATTGGCCATGCTAAATTGCCCATAGTGTTAGGTAAGGGGTAGATGTAGATGTAGGGGTATGGGTGGGTTACACTTCGGCGGGGCGGTGTGGACTTGTTGGGCCGAAGGGCCTGTTTCCACACTGCAAGTAATCTAATCTAATCTAAAAATCACTAATATTCTACCTCCCATGCCCTGTCCTGAATCTGACCCATATAATCCTACACTTTAGTTCCCATTCCCCTGCCAGACTAGTTACAAACTCACCAATAGAACTGGCAAAAGTCCCAACGGATTTGTCTCAGCTCTGCCCAGGGGTAACCGGTCAGGCTGGTACAGGTCCGTCCCCGAAACGGTCCCAGTGCCTGATGAATCATAACCCTTCTAGAACATAGAACATAGAACAATACAGCACAGAACAGGCCCTTCGGCCCACGATGTTGTGCCGAACTTCTATCCTAGATTAAGCACCCATCCATGTACCTATCCAAATGCCGCTTAAAGGTCGCCAATGAATCTGACTCTACCACTCCCTCGGGCAGCGCATTCCATGCCCCCATCACTCTCTGGGTAAAGAACCCACCCCTGACATCTCCCCTATACCTTCCACCCTTCACCTTAAATTTATGTCCCCTTGTAACACTCTGTTGTACCCGGGGAAAAAGTTTCTGACTGTCTACTCTATCTATTCCTCTGATCATCTTATAAACATCGATCAAGTCACCCCTCATCCTTCGCCGTTCCAACGAGAAAAGGCCGAGAACTCTCAACCTATCCTCGTACGACCTACTCTCCATTCCAGGCAACATCCTGGTAAATCTTCTCTGCACCCTCTCCAAAGCTTCCTCATCTTTCCTAAAGTGAGGCGACCAGAACTGCACACAGTCCTCCAAATGTGGCCTAACCAAAGTCCTGTACAGCTGCAACATCACCTCACGACTCTTGAATTCAATCCCTCTGCTAATGAACGATAATACTCCATAGGCCTTCTTACAAACTCTATCCACCTGAGTGGCAACCTTCAAAGATCTATGTACATAGACCCCAAGATCCCTCTGTTCCTCCACCTGACCAAGAACCCTACCATTAACCCTGTATTCCGCATTCTTATTTGTTCTTCCAAAATGGACAACCTCACACTTGGCAGGGTTGAACTCCATCTGCCACTCCTCAGCCCAGCTCTGCATCATATCTAAGTCCCTCTGCAGCCGACAACAGCCCTCCTCACTGTCCACAACTCCACCTATCTTTGTATCATCTGCAAATTTACTGACCCACCCTTCGACTCCCTCCTCTAAGTCATTAATAAAAATCACAAACAGCAGAGGACCCAGAACTGATCCCTGCGGAACTCCACTTGTAACTGGACTCCATGCTGAATATTTACCATCTACCACCACTCTCTGACTTCGACCGGTTAGCCAGTTTTCTATCCAATTGGCCAAATTTCCCTCTATCCCATGCCTCCTGACTTTCCGCATAAGCCTACCATGGGGAACCTTATCAAATGCCTTACTAAAATCCATGTACACTACATCCACTGCTCTACCCTCATCCACATGCTTGGTCACCTCCTCGAAGAATTCAGTAAGACTTGTAAGGCAAGACCTACCCTTCACAAATCCGTGCTGGCTGTCCCTAATCAAGCAGTGTCTTTCCAGATACTCGTAAATCCTATCCCTCAGTACCCTTTCCATTACTTTGCCTACCACAGAAGTAAGACTAACTGGCCTGTAATTCCCGGGGTTATCCCTATTCCCTTTTTTGAACAGGGGCACAACATTCGCTACTCTCCAGTCCCCTGGTACCACCCCAGTTGCCAGTGAAGACGAGAAGATCATTGCCAACGGTACTGCAATTTCCTCTCTTGCTTCCCACATAATCCTAGGATATATCCCGTCAGGCCCGGGGGACTTGTCTATCCTCAAGTTGTTCAAAATGTCCAACACATCTTCCTTCCTAACAGGTATCTCTTCTAGCTTATCAGTCCGTTTCACACTCTCCTCTTCGACAATACGGTCCCTCTCGTTCGTAAATACTGAAGAGAAGTACTTGTTCAAGACCTCTCCTATCTCTTCCGACTCAATACACAGTCTCCCACCACTGTCCTTGATCGGACCTACCCTCGTTCTCGTCATTCTCAGGTTTCTCACATACGCATAGAATGCCTTGGGGTTATCCTTGATCCTATCCGCCAGGGATTTTTCATGCCCTCTCTTAGCTCTCCTAATCCCTTTCTTCAGGTCCCTTCTGGCTATCCTGTATCCCTCCACTGCTCTGTCTGAACCTTGTTTCCTCAACCTTATGTAAGCCTCCTTCTTCCTCTTTACTAGACATTCAACCTCCCTCGTCAACCAAGGCTCCCTCACACGACCATTTCTTTCCTGCCTGATCGGTACATACATATCAAGGACACGTCGTATCTGCTCCTTGAAAAAGTCCCACATTTCCACCACATCCTTCCCTGACAGCCTATGCTCCCAATGTATGCTCCTCAAATCCTGTCTTACAGCATCGTAATTTCCCTTCCCCCAATTGTAAAAACTTCCTTGTTGTGCGCACCTATCTCTCTCCATAACCAAGGTGAAAGTCACAGAATTGTGGTCGCCATCACCAAAATGTTCACCCACTAACAAGCCCACCACTTGTCCCGGTTCGTTACCGAGTACCAAATCCAATATGGCCTCCCCTCTGGTTGGACAATCTATATACTGCGTTAGAAAAGCTTCCTGGACACACTGCACAAACACCGCCCCATCCAATCTACTTGATCTAAAGAGCTTCCAATCAATATTTGGGAAGTTGAAGTCGCCCATGACTACGACCCTGTGGCTTCTGCACCTTTCCAAAATCTGTTTCCCAATCTGTTTCTTCACATCTCTGCTGCTATTGGGGGGCCTATAATAAACACCCAACAAGGTGACTGCACCTTTCCTATTTCTGACTTCAGCCCATACTACCTCCAGAGGCAGATCCCCCTCAAACTTCCTTTCTGCAGCCGTTATACCATTTCTAATTAGCAATGCCACCCCGCCTCCTTTTTTACCACCCTCCCTAATCTTACTGAAACATCTGTAACCAGGAACCTCCAACAGCCATTCCTGTCCCTCATCTATCCATGTTTCCGTGATGGCCACAACATCGTAGTCCCAGGTACCGATCCACGCCTTAAGTTCACCCACCTTATTTCTGATACTCCTTGCATTGAAGTATATGCACTTGAGCCCATCTCTGTGTCCGCAAGTAGTCCCTGTCAGTGCTACCTTCTCCACAGCCTCCCTACAGTCTTGGGCATCCTGACACACAGCTAGCTTACTTGCTGGACTACAAGTCCGGATCCCATCCCCCTGCCAAATTAGTTTAAACCCCCCCGAAGAGTGCTAACAAACCTACCCCCCAGGATATTGGTGCCCTTCTGGTTCAGGTGCAACCCGTCCTGTTTCTCCAGGTCCCACCTTCCCCAGAATGCAGTCCAATTGTCCAAATATCTGAAGCCCTCCCTCCTACACCATCCTTGCAGCCACGTGTTCAACTGCACTCTCTCCCTATTCTTTGCCTCTCTGTCACGTGGCACCGGTAACAACCCAGAGATGACGACTCTGTCTGTCCTAGCTTTTAGCTTCCAGCCTAACTCCTTGAGCTCTTGAATGACCTCCCCACCCCTCTTCCGACCTATGTCGTTGGTGCCAATGTGTACCACGACTTCTGGCTGCACACCCTCCCCCTTAAGGATTCTGAAGACACGGTCCGAGACGTCTCGGACCCTAGCACCTGGGAGGCAACAAACCATCCGAGAGTCTCGCCCATGTCCACAGAACCGCCTGTCCGTCCCTCTAACTAGAGAGTCCCCTATAACTAGCGCTCTCCTCTTCTCCCCCTTTCCCTTCTGAATCTCAGAGCCACAGACCCCTTCACTGCAGCTTACACCTGCAAGGCTGTCCCCCCCAACAGTTTCCAAAGCTGCATACTTATTTTTTAGGGGAACGACCACAGGGGAACCCTGCACTGCCTGTTTCTTCCCCTTCCCACCTCTAACTGTTGCCCAGCTACCTCTGTTCTCCGGCGTAACTATGTCCCTGTAGCTTCTATCGATCACCCTCTCAGCCTCTCGAATAATCCTCAGCTCATCCAGCTCCAGTTCCAGTTCCCTAACTCGTTCGGTGAGGATCAGGATCTGACTGCACTTCTTCCAAGAGGATCCCTAACTCTGAGGTCATTAACTATTCCTGTCTCATTGCACGGAGGCCAGATGTTGGATAGCTGGCTCCTTGTCGGATACATTTCATACTGTTCAAAAAAACTATCATGTATACACTTAATGAACTCCTCAAGGCTACCCTGACTGAGCTGGTTCGACCAATCTACATGTAGATTAAAATCACCCATGGTAATAGACATGCCATTTTTACAGGCATTAGTTATTTCTTTGTTTATTGTCCATCCCAATGTGATGTTATTATTTAGCCTGCACACTGCGCCTATCAGTGACTTTCTTGTTAGAATTCTGAAAGCATCATTTCTGTTTCCCCTAATGTACAGCAATAACAACAACTACTTGCTTTGTATGGACTCTTTCATAATGGCAAATCTCCTAAGGTGTTTCATGGATGATCAAAACATTGATTAAGGAGAATGATTTTAAAATACATCTTAAAAGAGGATAGAGAAGGTTAGGGAGGGTTTTCTACACACTTCTGCCCTTGACAGCTCCAATTGTGGAGTGATGCAGGTGGGGTGGGGTGGGTTGAAAAGGGAACGTGCAAAGGGGAAATGGAGGAGCGTAGGCAGTGCATAAGGTCTTAAGGA
Source organism: Chiloscyllium punctatum (assembly GCF_047496795.1). Lineage (NCBI taxonomy): Eukaryota > Metazoa > Chordata > Chondrichthyes > Orectolobiformes > Hemiscylliidae > Chiloscyllium > Chiloscyllium punctatum. The sequence continues at coordinate 37,675,854 of NC_092790.1, read as the reverse complement.
TAGAGGAGGTTCCAGACTGAGTCTGTCCGTCATAGACAGTATGGCTGCCTCATGGAATTTGAAGCACCGCAATGGGCCCGTGCATGTCATGTTAGTCAAGGATAGTATAACGGTGGCTGAGAGAACATTTGGTGAGGACTTGTCTACTGAAGTAGTGTGGGCTGAGGTTAGAAACAGGAGAGGGGAGGTCACACTGCTTGGATTTTTTGTAGGCCGCCACAGAGTTCCAGGGAGGGGGAAGAGAGGATTAGGAAAATTACTCTGGGTAGGAGTGAAAGTAACATGGTGGTCATTATGGGGGATTTCAACTTCCCCAGCATTGACTGGAAATGCTATAACTCAAGTATGTCGGATAGATCAGTTTTTGTCCAATGTGTACAGGAGGGTTTCCTGACACAGGATGTCGAAGGGCTGACAAGAGGGGAGGCCACATTGGATCTGGTGCTTGGTCATGAACGAGACTAGGTGTTTGATTTCGGTGTAGGTGAGCACTTTGGAGAGAGTGATCATAATTCAGTTATGTTTAGTTTAGCGATGAAAAGGGATAGGTACATGCCACAGGTGAAGACTTATCGATGGGGCAGTGGCAATTATAATGCGATTATGCAAGAATTAGGATGCATCGGATGGGGTAGCGAAATGCAGTGGATGCAGACAATGGAAATGTGGAGCTGGTTTAAGGAACAGATATTGCGTGTCCTTGATAGGTATGTCCCTGTCAGGCAGGGAGGAAGTGATAAGGTAAGGGAACCATGATTTACAGAAATTGCATCTCTTGTTAAGAAGAAGTAGGAGGCTTATGTGTTGATGAGACAAATGGAACAGATGAGGCGATGGAGACTTACAGATCAGCTAGGAAGGATTTAAAGAGAGTTAAGAAGAGCAAAGAGAGGACATGAGCAGTCTTTAGCAAATAGAATAAAGGAGAACCTAAAGCTTTCTATAGGTATGTGAGGAATAAACGATAGAGTAGGAATAGGGTCAATCAAAGACAGAAGAGGGAAGTTGAGTGTGGACACTGTGAAAATCGGAGAGGTGCTAAACAAACATTTCTCATTGGTTTTTACTCAGGAAAATTAGAATATTGTAGATAATAATGAGGTAGAAGATGTTAGACTAGAAAGGATCGAGGTTAGTTACGAACAGATGTTATCAATTCTAGAAGGATTGAAAGTAGACAAGTCCTCTGGGCTAGATGGGATTTATCTGTAGATTGTCTGGGAAGCTAGGGAGAAGATAGCAAAGACTTCAGCTTTGATATTGAGTTGTCATTGCTGACAAGTTCACTACCAGAGGAGTGGATGATTGCAAATGTTATGCCCTTGATCAAGAAGGGCAGTCGAGATGACCCAGGTAATTAGATACCAGTGAGCCTTACTTCTGTTGTAGGAATGGTTTTGGAAAGGATTATAAGAGACACCATTTGTAATTATCTGGCAAACAACAATATGAGTTCAGATCGTCAATATGGTTTCGTCAAGGACAGGTCGTGTCTCGCAAACCTCATTGAGTATTTTTGAGATGGTGACCAAGCATATAGATGAGGGTAGGGCAGTTGACGTGGTATACATGGACTTCAGTAAAGCCTTTGATAAGGTTCCACATGGTAGGCTGTAGATAAAATGCAGCAACATGGAATTGAGTGTGATTTAGCAGTTTGGATTAGAAACTGGCTTTCTGAAAGAAGGCAGCGAGTGGTGGATGATGGAAAATAATCAGCCTCCAGTGCAGTTATTAGTGGTGTGCCACAAGGATCTGTTTTGGGATCACTGTTGTTTGTCATTTTTATAAAAGTCTTAGACGCAGGCATAGATGGATGGATTAGTAAATTTGCAGATGACTCGAAAGTCAGTGGAGTAGTGGACAGTGTGGAAGAATGTTGCAGGTTGCAGGGGGACTTGGATAAACTGCAGAATTGGGCTGAATGTTGGCAAATGGAGTTCAATGCAGCTAAACGTAAGGTGATGCACTTTGTAAAGAATAACAGGAAGGCGGAGTACCGGGTCAATGGAAAGATTCTTGGTAGTGTAGATGTGCAGAAGAATGTTGGAGGCCATGTACATAGATGCCTGAAAGTTGCCACCCAGGTGTACAGTACTGTTAAGGCGGCATACAGTGTGTTAGATTTCATTCGTAGATGGATTGAGTTCTGGAGCCGCAATATCATGCCGCAACGATACAAAACACTGGTGCGGCCATATTTGGAATATTGTGTACAGTTCTGGTGCCCATATTTCGGGAAGGATGTGGAAGCATGGGAAAAGGTGCAGAGGATATTTACCAGGATGTTGTGTGGTCTGGAGGGAAGGTCTTATGAGGAAAGGTTGAGAGACTTGAACGTGTTCTCATTGGCAAGAAGAAGGCTAAGAGAGGATTTGATAGAGACATACAAGATGATCAGTGGCTTAGATAGGGTAGACAGTGAAAGTCTTTTTCCTAGGATGATGACATTATTGTGTATGAGGGGGTATATCTGCAAATTGAGGAGTGATAGATTTAAGACAGATGTCAGAGGCAGGTTCTTTACTCAGAGTGATTAGGGCATGGAATCTACTACCTACTAATGTAGTTCACTCAGCCACGTTAGTGAGATTTAAACAATCTTTTAGATAAGCACATGGGTGTTTTCAGGACAGTGTAGGGGGACGAGCTAAGAATAGTTCACAGGTTGGCACAACATCAAGGATCGAAGGGCCTGTTCTGCTGGATTGTTCTCTGACTATTGTGCTACAAGAGATTTTTACTGTCTTAAACAGAGTGATGGATCTTGTATTGTGGGCTTACGAAGTGTCACTGATCTCTACCAAACATGTACGAGGTAGAGAATGCTGCCTGACCTGCTGCGCTTTTCCAGCAACACATTTTTCAGCTCTGATCTCCAGCATCTGCAGTCCTCACTTTCTCCATGTACGAGGTAGAGTCAGGGCAATAACAAGAGGCTGCAACAGGAGGGGGACAGGTAGCTCCATTCAAAACCCGACTCCTTCTCAACTGTTTTCACCACAAAAACCAAGCGCCTTTCAGAAAAGCACCTCTATATCCCACCACTTTGCCCTACAATCGTGGTATCTGGCTGTGCACTAAGAGCAGTGCAACAGTCTGTACTGGGACCCTGAAACGCTTGGTAAAGAGTCAAATCATCTGAGCATTGAGAGCCTCACCACATTGCATGCATTTTCTCTTGTTTTCACTCTGTTCCTGACTTCCTTTGGTTTTCTTAATGAACCTGCTAAAAGTTGTTATTACACACATCTGCACAAGCTGTGAATTGAACCCAGGCCTCTCGGTCCAAGATTCGGGATATTTTCACCGCGTCACAAAACATCAACTCAAACTTCCTTTGTCCCTTGCCTGGTCAGTCACGCCTGAATCAACTCTGCAATTGGGAGGAAGGGGCAGAACAGGAGGACCGAGGAGTGGCCGGTCATTTAACCATAGTGAATGAGGAAGAGGAGCCAAAGAATTCTCGGGAGTGAACGCTTCAACATTGGTCAGAGAGCAAACTATTTTGCAGGATTGATCATTCTCACGCCATCGTGGAGCATTAAACGTCTCTCATAAATCAATGTGAGGTTTTAAAAAATGCTGTAGTTTAAATGTAAAACTGATAACGTACATATTTCCGATCGATTTACACGACTCGAGTAAGAAACTTATTTTCAAACTCCCAGAACAGTTGGTGATTTACATACCTGGCCGGTATGGTTGATTTGGACCAGACAATTTGCATGTTAGACATCTCTATGATTATAACTCGACAAAGCAATTGTTAATGACTAATATTTTACCCATCAGTCTGTGCAGTTATGAATATTCTCTATGAACTCACTGATAACCTCAGACGCACGCGCAGTTTTGTTTCTATGCAGAGCATGCGCAGTGTCACATTGGTCAGGGCACAGAGAGAGAGAGACATGGAGCTACTTTCTCTGGCAGCGGCTGCGATCGGCTTCAGAGAGCGGCGCACAGAGATGGTGTGTGGGAGCCTCGCCGGGAGAAAGGAGCGGAGAGAATTCACAAGTCCTGGATAAAGGTTAAAAAAAACTCGTAGAAGACCCTCCAGGCCCGGGTAAGGAGGTGGCGGTCTCTGATCAGGGAAGCGGCCCAGGGTCACGGCCGCCATTTGTTTGAGGGAAGAGGAAGCTCAGGGCCGCCATCTTGAGAAGGTCAAGGTGCAGGAGGGCGGGGCTCTCGGGGTCTGTAGAACAATCAGAGGAAAGGGAAGACCCATTGTTATTGATTAATCCCACGAACACAGCTTCACTGGGCGATCCTGCAGGAATATCCTCTCTCAGTCCTGCTGGGATGTTTCACCCAATCAGAACCAGCAGCTCTCCTCCTCTCTCAGCTCCCCTTCTGTCCTTCCTGCAGCATCTGGCCCCTGGAACATTGAGCTGCCTGTCCTGTCCCTCCCTCAGCTGTTGTTTCTGTAATACCTGTAATAGCCCAGTCCCATCTTCGATTACTTCACTGATGGATTTTTCTTAACATCAGCAATTGTTTAATACTCACTTACAGGTTTTTAATTGCATCGTTTTTGAAGCATTTACTTCACATTCTATCATTTGCAATGGTGGGATTTGAACCTGTGTCCAGAGAACACTTGCTGAGTTTCTGGATAAATTGTCACACAATAATGCCACTAGGCCATCACCTCACCTGCTCACAGTTTGTATATCCCAGTGCAACATGAATCAAAACCCTTTCTTTCTGCACAATTGTTTGACCCGGCACTCTGGTGATGTGACTCAGTACCTCTCCATATGGTATCCCTCACTGTGTGGGTCTAATTGCTGCCTCTGTCAGCGTCTCTCACTTTTGAAGCTACTCCACATCCTGAGCCAACAGAATTCTCCACTCCAGAGAGATGAGGCAGCACAGGTCAGGAATGGAGACTGGGATTTTCGAGATCTCTGTGGGCTCAGTGCCATTCTATATGTGTAACCCTCAAAGCATTAGTCTAACTTCCCATTCTGCCTATTTCTGTATCTTCTACAGGTACTCATGGAGTTCCTGACTCAATAGACTTGCCCACTGCTGATTGGGACGATGGTTGGTCAGTCAGAAAGACAAAGTCAGGGAGGTCGGGAGTCTTCAATAAATCCTGCTGCCAGGTAAGATCATTCCAGTGCACAGAGCAGACAGTAATAAGGGGGATCCAATCATCAGCTTACAAGACATGACATAGAGAAAGTGCTGGAGGGGGAGCACAGTACAGACACACCCCAGGCTCAATCACCATGCCTGCTGTAAGTTTTGTGTAATGAGACAGCATCGGGAGTTCCCAGTTATCAGTCCAGGCCTGTGCTTTCTTAGGGAGCATCAGAACAACTGGGGAGAAAGCAGGCCTCCCACCAGAGGGTGGTAATGCTGCCTGTGATCTTTCTGTTCCCTATTCCCTCTCCAACACTGTATCAATGGCTTGTATTGAGGACCAGTGTCTTCAATCATTCTAACTCCTATAACAGTTCCTATCTCTGTCATCTCCTCCCCCTCACCAATTATTTCACATATTTGAAACCTCCAGTCCAGATGACCATCCGTATCGCTGTAACTTGCTTCAGTCTCTACAACATGCCTTGTCTCGATAGTCTTCTCCTCCAATAACTGGAGACATAGGGTCTGTTTCTGTGCGGCATGACCATTCGGCCGAGGTTCCCTAAATGGAATGAGTCGCGTTTGCCTGTGTTTGGCCCATATCCCTTCAAACCTTCTCCTCTGGCAGTTCATTCTGTCTATGCACCATCCTCTGTGGATAATGTTGCCCCTCAGCTCCCTCTTTAAATCCTTGCTCTCTCACCTCACGTTTATGCCTCTAGCTTTGGATTCACCTACCCTTGGCAATTCACCTTACATCGACCCAACATGGTCAAAGGTCACCCCGTGGCCTCCTCTGCCCAGGAGAAATATTGACGACAGTGTTACCAATATCACCAACTCATGTCTTCATTGATCAGAGCATTGAGTACAAGTGTGTCAATTGCCGCTTTCAACACCGTATCGCCCTGTGATGCCAGTCCAAGGAACAATGTAATTACACCCCTTGGTCTCTCCCTTTTCTACAACACTCCAGGGCCCGACAATTACCTGTGTTAGTCCTCCCTGGTTTGTCTTAACTAAATCCAACACCTGAATTAAACTCCATCTTTCATTCTTTGGCCCAGTTGATTAACATCCCTTTCGATAACTATATTCCCTGCCCACTCTTCTACTAATCTTGGTATCCATAAACATATTAACAGGGACTCCTATATTTTCAGAAAATTGTTTATGTAAGTGGTGCACAACAGTGGTCCCAGCACCAATCCTTACAGCACACTGCTGGTCAGAGGCCTCCAGTCTGAACAACAACCCTCTCCCCCCACCCTCTGTCTCCCACTGTCATCCCATTTTGTATCCAGTTGGCTAGCTCTCCCTGATCCCTTGTGATCTACCCTTACTAACCAATGTATCATGCTACACCCTGAACAAGGGTTTGCAGAAGCCAGAAACAACGTCTGTTGCTCTGCCTTCGTCTATCTTTTTGGTCACATCTTGAGCAAACTCCAGTCAAGTTTGTGGGACATGTTTTCCCATGCACAAAGCCATGCTCGCTGTCCGTAATCAGGCCTTATCTTTCCAAATGCATGGACGGCCTACCTCTCAGAATTACCTCCAACAACTGACCCACCCTGATGTCTCACTTATCAGTCTGTAGTTCCCTGGCTTTCTCTTGCAGCCTTTCTTAATTAATGACACAACATTATAATCATAGTCAGAGAGTCATACCGCACTGTTTGGTTAACGCTAACCATGCTCTAAAACTGACCTTGTCCCCCCTGCCTGTTCCTGGATCATATCCCTTCAAACCTTTCCTATTTCTGTACTAATCCAAATGTCTTTTAAACATTGTAATTGTCCCCATGTTCACCCCTTCCTTGGGAAGTTCATTTCACACACAAACCACCCTCTGTGTAACAATGTGCCTCATGTCTTTTTTTTTATGTCTCTCCTCTAAACTTACAAATGTAGTGCCTTGTCTTGAAACTCCCCTGTCCACGGGAAAAGACAACTCCCATTAACTCTACCTGTCCTCCTCGTGATTTTATAAACTTCAATGAGGTCATCTGTCAACGTTCAGGTTTCAGTGAAAAATACCAACCTATTCAGCCTTTCTTTATACTTTCGTACCCAGCCACATCCCAGTAAATCTCCTCCCAACCCTTTCCAACTTAATAATATCCTTCCTATAACTGGGCGACCAGAACTGGACACAGTCTTCCAGAAGAGGACTCACCAATGGCCTGTATAATCTCAATGCGACTTCCCAACTCCTCTCTCCAAAGGACTGAGCAATGAAAGCAAGTGAGGCCAGCACCTTTTTTTAAACTATCCTGTTTCTCCATATTGCAAACTTCAAAGAATTATGTAGCTGAACCCTGAGGTCCCTCTGTTCTACAACACTACCGAAGGTCTTGCCATTAATTGTATAAGTCCTGCCCGTGTTTGTTGTTCCAAATGCATTACCTCGCATTTATTCAGATTGAACTCAATCCACAGTTTTTCAGCCATTCACACATTTCATCAGGATCCCTTTGTAATCTCAGAAAACCTTCTTCACTGTCCACAATGCCACCTTCCAGTCTAACAGCCTATCACACATAGCTCTCTATGGTACAAATATCTCTGCTAGGGGTCCTACAATTTCTTCACCAGCTTCCCACAATGTCCTGAGATCCATTTGATCATGTCCTGAGGATTTATCTACCTTTGTGTTTTAAAACCTCCAGCACCTCCTTTTCTATAATGTGGACTCATTTCAAGACATTGAGTCATTGAGATGTACAGCACGAAACAGGCCCTTCGGACCAACTCCTGCATGACGTTTCTAGTCACATTTGCCACAATTTTCCCAATTTCCCTCTAAACCTTTGCTATTCATACACCCATCCACATGCCTTTTAAATGTATTTCTATCAGCCTCCACGATTTGCTCTGGCAGCTTATTCCATCCACTCTGCGGGAGCCAGTTGTCCTTTAGACCCCTTTGAAAAGTTTCCCTCGCCTGGGGAAATGACCTTGTCTATTGACCCTGTCGATGACCACCATGATTTTAAACACCTTTTATCGGTTAACTCCTCAGCCTCCCATGTTCAAGTGAAAACAGCCCCAGCCTATTCAGGCTTTTCCCTGAAGCACAAACCCTTCAACCCTGGCAACATCTTTGGTCATTTCTTCTGAACCCTTTCATGTTCCACGATATCCTTCCGATGGCATTGAGACCAGAATTACACACAGTATTCCAATAGTGGTCAGGACAAACACTGTTTAGTTCCCTGAGCGCCCCAGTCTTTATCCACAGTAAGTTCCAAAGTGAAATATTTGTTTTGGATCTTGTAGTTTCACACATCGTTGCCTTCATTGATCATTTAGGAGACCGGGTTTGTCCCGAGCTCTTCTTTTGCTCTTAATACACTTGTAGAGTCTCTTTGGATTCTCCTTAACTTTCTCTGCCAAAGTGATCTCATGTTCCCTTTTTACATTCCTGATTTCCATCCTAAGTGTATTTCTACAGCCCCGATGCTCCTGAAGGGATTCCCTTGAGTCAGCCAGTTAGATCTGACATGTGACCCCTTTTTTTCTTGACCACAGCCTCGAAACTCAGCCAGTGTTTCCTAATTCAGTCAGCATTGAGCTGCACACTAACAGGAACACGCTGGCGCTGAACTCTCCTTTTATCTCGGTTTTAAAATATTCCCACTTGCCAGACTTCCCTTTACCTGCCAATAGCCTCCCCAGATCTACTTTAAAAATTCATGTCTAATATTATCTTGCTCCATTGAATAACTTTAACTTGTGGACCAGGCCTGTCCTTTTCCATCGCTATTTTCAAAATAATATAATTGTGGTAACTTTCCAAAGTGCTCCCCCACTAACACCTCAGTCCCGTTCCCGAACTTGTTTCCCAAGGGGAGGTCAGGTTTAGCCCCATTCTCCAGTTGGGCCACTTACATAATGTCTGGAAGTTTTCGGAACACACTTAACAAATTCCTTCCATCCAAATGTTTAACTTAGTAGCAATCCCAGTCCAGGTTTGGAACGGTTAAGATCCCCTATCATTACAACCGTATTATTCTAAGAGATATCTGAAATCTCCTGACATATTTGCTCCTCCATCTCCCATTGCCTATCGCTGTAGTCCGACCGTAGAAAACTAATGACCAATTTTTATTTCTCAGTTCCACTAATATCGTTTAACTGGGCGATCCTACATGAATCCTCCCTCTAGGTACTGCTGGGATGATTCCCCCCAATCAAACCCACCAGCTCTCCTCCTGTTTTGCCTCCTGTTCTATCCTTCCTGTAGTATCTGTCTCCGGAACATTGAGCTGCTGGTCCTGTTGCTCCCTCAGCTGTGTTTCTGTAATATCTATGGGATCCCAATCCCATGTTCCCATCCATACTCTGGGTTCATCGGCCTTATCTGTCTGGCCCTTTGCATTGAAATAACTGCAGTTTAATCCACCAGTTTTCCCTAATTGTCTGCTATGTTCTTGCCTGCCTTGTCTACATATGTTGCTCTCTTGAACCTTTGTACCAGCCTCAACTTTCTTTCTGGCCTTACGACTCTTTTTGGGGTCACACAGCCCTGCCAGACGAGTTTAAATCCTCTCGAGCAGCTCCAGCAACGTTCCCCACCACGATGTGGGTCCCCCTCCTGCTCCCAGTTCAGGTGTATTCCCCACCCTGTCTACCTGTGCTGACACCTTCAGACATCCAGGGACTTGCCCACCAAGGTCCCTGTGTTTCTCAGTACTCCAGGAGGACCTACCCTTCATGATGTATATCATTCGTTTATTAGACTTCCCACAGTGTATTACCTCACAGTGATCAGAAGTAAACTCTGTCTGACATTACCCTGCTCAGTTTAACATCTGATCGATATCAGATTGCAGCCTGAGTCCATCCCCCTCACTGTGGACAACACCCTCACCTTTCATGTTATCTGCAAATCTACTAATGTTACCTTCTGCTTTCACATCTGAGTGATTCATGTCCATAATGAACAGCAATGGCTCCTGCACAGATCCCTGTGGTACAGCCGCTGGGAAAAAGCTTTCAATCACAAAACCAACCCTCCACCAATTGTGGAGTCAATTTACCAACTTACCTTGGATCCCATGGGATCTTCCGTTTTGGACCAGCCTTCCATGTGGAACCTTGTCCAAGACCTTAGTGAACTCCATATAAACCACATCATCTGCACTGCCCTCATCAATATCAGAGGATAGTCGTCTAGCAAATCCATACAGACAATCCCTAATGAAATTGCGCGGGTGTCCGTTTTTCGCGATTACATTGTATAGGTGTTCTTCCTCTTTTTGCAGTTCTGGTGTGCTGCAGTGTGTTGTGGCCCTTTTGAACAGTGTCTTGATGCAACTTCTTTTGTGTGTGTTGGGGTGGTTGCTTTCGTAGTTCAGGACTTGATCTGTGTGCGTGGCTTTCCTGTATACCTTTGTGGTGAATTCTCCATTTGGTGTTCTCTGTACCATCACGTCTAGGAATGGGAGTTGGTTGTCCTTTTCTTCCTCTCTAGTGAATCGGATTCCTGTGAGTGTGGCGTTGATGATCCGGTGTGTGTTCTCTATTTCTTGTTTTTAATTATTACAAAGGTGTCATCCACATATCTGACCCAGAGTTTGGGTTGAATTTGCGGTAAGACTGTTTGTTCTAATCTTTGCATTTCCGCTTCTGCTATGAGTCCAGAGATGGGTGAGCCCATGTGTGTGCCGTTGATTTGTTCATATATTTGGTTGTTGAATGTGAAGTGTGTTGTCAGGCACAGGTCCAGTAGTTTGAGTATGCCGTCTTTGTTGATAGGTTCACCATCTTGTTGTCTGTTTTGCATGTCCAACAGGTTGGCTATTGTTTCTCTGGCTAGGGTTTTGTCGATAAAGGTGAACAGTGCCATTACATCGAATGAGACCATGGTTTCTTCCTTGTCTATGTGTGTATTTCTGATGATGTCCAAGAATTCCTGTGTTGACTGGAAAGAGTGTCTGGATCCGCTGATCAGGTGTTTCAGTTTCTGCTGTAGTTCTTTAGCCAGTTTGTGTGATGGTGTCTCTGGTAGTGATACTCTGGGTCTGAGTGGGATGTCTGATTTGTGAACTTTAGGCAATCCATAGAATCTGAGGGTGTTGTTGCTTTCAGTTTTCATTCTCTGTAGGTCAGACCTGGTTATCTGTGCGCTTTTTTTGTAGGTTCCTCAGTGTGTTGTTTATCCTATTGGTGAGCTGCGGGGTGGGGTCAAACTCCACACAATTTCATCCACAGATGCCTCAGGGAAAGACAACGGAATGAAGACATGCCACGACCCAAAGGAATAGCCACACTACCATACATCAAGAACATTTCTGAACTGACAGCCAGACTACTGCGACCACAAGGACTCATAAAAGCACACAAACCAAAAGCCACTCTCCAACAACAACTCATCAGAACGAAGGACCGATACCCAACATGAGCAAATCCAATGTAGTGTACAAAATCCCATGCAAGGACTGCACAAAACACTACATCGGACAAACAGGAAGACAGCTAACCATCTGCATCCATGAACACCAACTAGCCACGAAACGACACGACCAGCTATCCTTAATAGCCACACACGCAGATGACAAGCAACATGAATTCGACTGGGACAAACTACTATTATAGGACAAGCCAAACAGAGAACAGCCAGAGAATTCCTCGAGGCATGGCACTCATCCACAGATTCAATCAATAAGCACATTGACCTGGACCCAATATACCGACCACTGCAGTGGACAGCTGGAACTGACAACCGGAAGCAGCAGATGCAAATCACTAGGTTTCAGAGGAAAGATCACAGAAGCGCTTCACCGGAGGGTCCCTGAAGAAGTCACCTCGACAGGGGACGAAACGTCCCTCCCTCGCTGTGTGTGTGTGTGAGCATGTCCCTCCCTCACTGTGTGTGTGCGTGTCCCTCCCTAATTGTGTGTGTGTTTGTGTGTGCGTATGTCTGCGTGTCACACTCCCTCACTTTGTGTGTGTGTGTCCCTTCGCTTTCTGAGCACATGTCTCACCCTCGCTGTGTCTGTGTGTCTCAACCTGGCTGTGTGTGTGTGTGTGTGTGTGTGTGTGTGTGTGTGTGTGTGTGTGTGTGTGTGTGTGCGCGCGCCCCTCTTGCTGTGAGCGAGGGTGTCCTCCCCTCGCTCTGTGTGTGTGTATGCATTTCACTCAGTCACTGTGTCTGTGTGTCCGTCCCTCACTGTCTGAGTGTGTGTGTGTGTGTGTGTGTCCCTCTCTCACTGTGTGCGTGTCGCTCTTGCTGTGTGTGTGTGTTTGTGTGTGTGTCCCTCCCTCGCTGTGTGTGTCCGTGTCCGTGTCCCTCCCTCACTGTGTGTGTCCGTGTCTGTGTCCCTCCCTCACTGTGTGTGTCCGTGTCCGTGTCCCTCCCTCGCTGTGTGTGTCCGTGTGTGTGTCCCTCCCTTGCTGTGTGTGTGTCCCTCCCTCGCTGTGTGTGTCCGTGTCCCTCGCTGTGTGTGTGTCCCTCCCTCGCTGTGTGTGTCCGTGTGTGTGTCCCTCCCTCGCTGCGCGTCTCGCTGCGTGTGTGTGTGTGTGTGTATGTGTGTGTGTATACGAGTCACACCGTCACAGTATGTGTTTGTGTCCCCCCTTCACAGCGTGTCCCTCCCTTGCTGTTTGTGTGTGTCACTCCATCGTGTTGTGTGTATGTGTCTCTCTCTTGCTGTGTGTGTGTGTCCTTCCCTTGCTCTGTGTGTGTATGTCCCTCGCTTGCTCTGTGTGTGTATGTGCCTCTCCCTCGCTGTGTGTGTGTGTGTGTGTGCATGTCCCACGTTCTGTATGTGTCAGTTCCCCCCCCCCCCGTGTGTGTGTGTGTGTGTGTGTGTGTGTGTGTGTGTGTGTGTGTGTGTGTGTGTTTCCCTCTTGCTGTGTGTGTGTGGGTGCATGTCCCCCCTTGCTGTGTGTGCGTGTCCCTCCCATGCTATGTGTGCATGGCCTTCTCTCCCTTGCTCTGTGTGTGTGTGCGCGCGTGTCCCCCTCTTGCTCTGAGTATGTGTCCCTCTTGATGTGTATGTGAGTGTCACTCCCTCACTGTGTGTCTGTGTGTCCCTCTCTCGCTGTGTGTCTGCATGTATCCCCTTTACTTTGTGTATGTGTGCGTGTCCCTCTTGCTGTGCGTGTGTGTGCGTGGCCCTCCCTCGCTGTGTGTGCATGTGTCGCCCCCTTGCTATGTGTATGTGTGTGTGTGTCCCTCTCTCGCTGTGTGCCTGTGTTTGTGTGCTTGTGGATGCGCGAGTCCCTCCCTTGCTGAGTGTGCGTGTCCCCCTCTTGCTGTGAGTATGTGTGTCCCTCTTGCAGTGTATGTGAGTGTCCCTCCCTTGCTGTGTGTGTGTATGTTTGTGTGTTTGTGTGTGTGTGTCACTCCCTCACTGTGGGTCTGTGTGTCCCTCTCATGCTGTATGTGTGTCCCTGCCTCGCTGTGTCTGCGTGTATCCCCTTAACTGTGTGTATGTGTGTGTGTCCCTCCCTTGCTTTGTGTGTGTGTGTGTGTGACCCTCTTGCTGTATGTGCGCATAACTCCCTCGCTGTGTGTGTGTCCCCCTCCCTTGCTCTTTGTGTATATCCCCCTCACTGCGTCTGCGCATCTCCCCTCGCTGTGTGAGTGCATGTCCCCCCTTGCTGTGTGTGTCCCTCCCTCGCCGTGTATGTGCGTGTCCCCTTTTGTTGTGTGCGCACATGTCCTCCCCCTCGCCGTGTGTCTGCTTGTCCCTCCTTCCTTGTGTGTGAACGTGTCCCTCCCTTGCTGTGTATGTGCGTATCCCTCCTCGCTGTGTGTTTGTGTATGACCCTCCCTCACTGAGTGTGGGCATGTCTTTCCCTTGTTGTGTGTGCGTGTCCCTCCCTTGCTCTGTGTGTGTGTGTCCCTCCCTCCCTCCCTCCCTCACTGTGCGTGTGTGTACGTTTCACTCCCTCGCTGTTTGTGTGTCCCTCCCTCGCTATGTGTGCGCGTGTTCCTCCCTCTCTGTGTTTCTGAGCAAGTCCCTTACTCGCTGTGTGTGTGTGTCTCACTTGCTCTGTGTGTGTGTGTGTGTGTGTGTGTGTCTCCCTCGTTGTGTGTGTTTATATGTCACACCCTCACAGTATGTGTTTGTGTGTGTGTGTGGTTGCGTGTGTGTCACTCCCTCACATTGTGTGTATGTGTCTCTCTCTCACTCTGTGTGTGCACCTCCATCCCTCGCTGTGTGTGTGTCTCCATCCCTCCCTCTCTGTGTAAGTGCGCGTGTCCTTCCCTTGCTGTGTATGTGTGCATGTCCCCCCCTCGCTGTGTATGTGCATGTCCTTCCCTCGCTGTGTGCTCATGTCCCTCTCTCACTTTGTGTGCATGTGTCACTCCCTTGCTTTGTGTATGTGTGTGTGTGTGTCTTTCCCTTGCTCTTTGTGTATACCCCCCTCACTGTGTGTGTCGCGCATGTCCTTTCCTCGCTGCGTGTCTGCGTGTGTCGCCCTCACTCTGCGTGTCTGCGCATGTCCTTCCCTCGCTGTGTGTCTGCGTGTATCTCCCTCACTGTGTGTGTCTGCGCATGTCCTTCTCTCGTTGCGTGTCTGCGTGTATCCCCCTCACTGTGCGTGTCTGCGCATGTCCTTCCCTCGCTGTGTGTCTGCGTGTATCCCCCTCACTGTGTGTGTCTGCGTGTATCCCCCTCACTGTGTGTGTCTGCGTGTATCCCCCTCACTGTGCGTGTCTGCGCATGTCCTTCCCTCGCTGCGTGTCTGCGTGTATCCCCCTCACTGTGTGTGTCTGCGTGTATCCCCCTCACTGTGTGTGTGCGTGTATCCCCCTCACTGTGTGTGTGCGTGTATCCCCCTCACGGTGTGTGTCTGCGTGTATCCCCCTCACTGTGTGTGTCTGCGTGTATCCCCCTCACTGTGTGTGTCTGCGTGTATCCCCCTCACTGTGTGTCTGCGTGTATCCCCCTCACTGTGTGTCTGCGTGTATCCCCCTCACTGTGTGTGTGCGTGTATCCCCCTCATTGTGTGTGTGCGTGTATCCCCCTCACTGTGTGTCTGCGTGTATCCCCCTCACTGTGTGTCTGCGTGTATCCCCCTCACTGTGTGTCTGCGTGTATCCCCCTCACTGTGTGTGTCTGCGTGTATCCCCCTCACTGTGTGTGTCTGCGTGTATCCCCCTCACTGTGTGTCTGCGTGTATCCCCCTCACTGTGTGTCTGCGTGTATCCCCCTCACTGTGTGTGTCTGCGTGTATCCCCCTCACTGTGTGTGTCTGCGTGTATCCCCCTCACTGTATGTGTCTGCGTGTATCCCCCTCACTGTGTGTGTCTGCGTGTATCCCCCTCACTGTGTGTCTGCGTGTATCCCCCTCACTGTGTGTGTCTGCGTGTATCCCCCTCACTGTGTGTCTGTGTGTATCCCCCTCACTGTGTGTCTGTGTGTATCCCCCTCACTGTGTGTCTGCGTGTATCCCCCTCACTGTGTGTCTGCGTGTATCCCCCTCACTGTGTGTCTGCGTGTATCCCCCTCATTGTGTGTGTGCGTGTATCCCCCTCACTGTGTGTCTGCGTGTATCCCCCTCACTGTGTGTCTGCGTGTATCCCCCTCACTGTGTGTGTCTGCGTGTATCCCCCTCACTGTGTGTGTCTGCGTGTATCCCCCTCACTGTGTGTGTGCGTGTATCCCCCTCACTGTGCGTGTGCGTGTATCCCCCTCACTGTGTGTGTCTGCGTGTATCCCCCTCACTGTGTGTGTCTGCGTGTATCCCCCTCACTGTGTGTGTCTGCGTGTATCCCCCTCACTGTGTGTGTGCGTGTATCCCCCTCACTGTGTGTGTCTGCGTGTATCCCCCTCACTGTGTGTGTCTGCGTGTATCCCCGTCACTGTGTGTGTCTGCGTGTATCCCCCTCACTGTGTGTCTGCGTGTATCCCCCTCACTGTGTGTGTGCGTGTATCCCCCTCACTGTGTGTGTGCGTGTATCCCCCTCACTGTGTGTCAGCGTGTATCCCCCTCACTGTGTGTCTGCGTGTATCCCCCTCACTGTGTGTGTCTGCGTGTATCCCCCTCACTGTGTGTGTCTGCGTGTATCCCCCTCACTGTGTGTGTCTGCGTGTATCCCCCTCACTGTGTGTGTCTGCGTGTATCCCCCTCACTGTGTGTGTCTGCGTGTATCCCCCTCACTGTGTGTGTGCGTGTATCCCCCTCACTGTGTTTGCGCGTGTATCCCCCTCACTGTGTGTGTGCGTGTATCCCCCTCACTGTGTGTGTGCGTGTATCCCCCTCACTGTGTGTGTGTGCGTGTATCCCCCTCACTGTGTGTGTCTGCGTGTATCCCCCTCACTGTGTGTGTCTGCGTGTATCCCCCTCACTGTGTGTGTCTGCGTGTATCCCCCTCACTGTGTGTGTCTGCGTGTATCCCCCTCACTGTGTGTGTGCGTGTATCCCCCTCACTGTGTGTGTCTGCGTGTATCCCCCTCACTGTGTGTGTCTGCGTGTATCCCCTTCACTGTGTGTGTCTGCGTGTATCCCCCTCACTGTGTGTGTCTGCGTGTATCCCCCTCACTGTGTGTGTGCGTGTATCCCCCTCACTGTGTGTGTCTGCGTGTATCCCCCTCACTGTGTGTGTGCGTGTATCCCCCTCACTGTGTGTGTGCGTGTATCCCCCTCACTGTGTGTGTGCGTGTATCCCCCTCACTGTGTGTGTGCGCGCATGTCGCTCCCTTGCTGTGTGTGTGTGTGTCCAAAATTTGCACCATCAGTGGGTTGGCCATCATAAATTGACTGTGGTATTCAGGAATGTGTGGTTTAAGTAAGTTCACCGCGAGAAATGCAGGATTTAATGTATAGGTAGAGGGGTGGTCTGGGTAGGATGCTCTTCAGAGTTTTGGAATGGACTGGTTGGGCCGAATGGCCTGGTTGCACACGATGGCGATTCTATTCAGGTTATTGTCCAGCCCTGTCACCATCCCTGTCTCTTACACCTTGCCTTATCCCCAATATTCTCCTTAACACTGTAATCTCCTCCAGACTCTAAAACACTCCTTGCCTATGTAATCTTCTCCAGTCCTTACAAAGATCGATCTGTCTGTCACCTCTTCCTGCTTTTCGAACCCTCCCTATAACTATGACCATTTGGTACAGCACTCCCAATCATTGTTCCCTCTTGAAACTCCCATAAACATTTGTATCTCTGAAAACTCATCTGGACTGTCTCAACTTCCCTTTGACAGTTACATGCTGAGACCTGCTCTATATCAGTGAAGTAATTAAGTCTTGGCAACACTCACTGTTATAACCTCCCTCCAGCCTCACAGCACCGAGGATCTGGAGAAGCTCTTTTCAACCTGACAGCCATCTCTGTGTCTGTAATCTCCTCCACTCCCCATAATACCTTCTCTCTGAGCTCCTCTGTAGTCCACTAAACACTCCCTAACACTGTCTGTATCAGTGTAACCTTCTCCAAAAACACAACCTTCCCTGTCTGTGTAAATCCCTACACCAGTCCCTATCCCCCTCAGCTCCGTCTAACAATACAACCCTCCATGTCTGTGTATTCACCCTCAGTCCCTACTCGCCTCCCTATCTGTGTAACCTTCTCCATGCATTTTTGCTTCAGTCTCTTCAACTGTCCCTGTCAGTGTAACCTCTTCCAGACGTGAAAACTCTCCTCTTTTTGACTTACTCAGACCACATACCCCTCACTATCTATAACCTACTCCTGTCTGAGAAACCTACCTCTGCAAATTGCTCCAACTCTTCAACTCTCCACAACCTCCTGCAGCTCTTACATCCCTCCCTATCTACCAAATCTCTTCCAGTTCCTGAACGCCAACAGTCTGTGGAGACCCGACCACCATCCCTATCAGTGTAATCCTCTCAGGTCACTGCAGTATTCCTGATCTGTCAAACTCACTCCATGCCTGTGCCTCTCCCAATCCAGTCCCTACAAAACCCACTATCTATTTAACACCCTCCTGTCACTATCACCCCCATGTCAATGTAAGCTCCTCCTGTGTCTCCACCATCTACCCATCTCCATAACCTTGTCCAGCTCTTACACCACTATCTGTTTAAACGTCACCCTCCTCTACAACTTCCTCCTGTTTGTGCTATGCTCCCTTATCTGTGAAACTGTCTCCAACCAAAATTGCAATCCCAATCTCTGAAACGAAATCCAGATTCCTCAACCTCCATAACCCCCAGAACCTAAGCCTTCCTATATCTATAACCATCTCCAGTCACGACTCCCCTGTATATCTCAGTTTGTTCTTCCAGTCGATACAAATCTCTTTATCTCTGTAATCTGCTCAGCTCCCTAAAACAGTCCCTGTCTGTGATCCAGCCCTGGCCTACAAACATCCTTTTCCCTGTAAACTTCTCTATCCCTCCCAACATTCCCATCTCCATGAACCCCTGTCAGCCCTACAGCTCTCCACATTTCTGTAACCTCCTGTGGGTCTATGGTCCTCCCTCCCTGTGAAACCACCTCCAGTCCCCACGTGCCTCCCAATCTGGGTCCTCTGCTCCAGATCAGACCATTGCTGTCTCTGTAAACACCTCCACTCCTGACAACTCATCCCATTTGTGTAACCTCGTTCAGACCCCATACTCTCCAGCTTCCTGAATCCTCTTCCTGCATTGCAACCAAAACCACATGTTTATGTAATATCCACCAGTGCTTACACCCTCCCCAACTCAGTAACCACTTACAGTCCTAACAAAACACCGAAACAGTGAAACCTCTCATTTCCCTACAATCCTCCCTCCCTCCGTCCCTCCTCAAATGCCTTCATCACCATGAAACCTCACAATTACTGAAACCTCCTTTTGGCACTGCAACCCTCCTAATGTCTGCAAAATCCTCCTGTCCTGATATTCCTCCCTATCTCTGTAACCCCCACCACCCTCCAGTGCCCTTCTGGGGAACATGGCAGAGGAGAGAAGATTTGTAGCGTCTGGACCATATTACGGAAGTAGAATTCTGGTAATTATAGATTTGGTCTTATGTCTGTGGTGTGCAGATTATTGGCGAGGACTGTAAAGACAGGATTTATGACTACTTGGAAAACCATAGTTAAATTAGAGACAGTCAGCATGACTATGAGGGGTAGGTCATGCCTCACAAACCTTATTGAATTCTTTGAGGATATGACAGAATATGTTGATGGTTCATTCAGAAAAGAAGGATGATTGGGATACAGGGAAATCTGTCTGTCTGGATACAGGATTGGATGGCTCAGAGAAGACAGAGGGTGGCAGCAGATGGACAGTATTGAGCCTGGAGCTCAGTGACCAGTGGGGTTCTGTAACAATCAGCTCTGGGACTCTGCTCTCTGTGATTTTTGTAAATAACTTGGATGTGGATGTTGGAGAGTGGGTTAGTAAGTTTGCAAATCATGCGAAGGTTGGTGGAGTCGTGGGGAATGTGGAGGGCTGTTGTAGGTTGCAGTGCGACATTGACAGGACGCAGAGCTGGGCTGGAAGTGGCAGATGGAGTCCAATCTGGAAAAGTGTGAAGTGATTCATTCTGGAAGGTAGAACTTGAATACAGAATACAGGGTGAAAGGCAGAATACTTGGCAGTGTGGAGGAACAGAGAGCTCATGGCGTCCATGCCCATAGATCCCTCAAGTTGCCACGCACGTTGGTAGGGTTGTTAAAAAGGCATATGTTGTGTTGGCTTTCCTTAGCAAGGGGATTGATTTTAAGAGCCGTGAGGTTTTACTGCATCTTTATAGCGACCTGTTGAGACCACACATGGAATATTGTGTTCAGTTCTGGTCCCATTTTTACAGCAAGGATGTGCAATTTTAGAGAGCGTACACAGGAGGTTTACCAGGATGCTGCCTGGAAAGGAGGGCATTTCTTATGGAGAATGTTTGAGGGAGCTAAGGCTTTTCTCATTGGAGTGAAGAAGGACTTGGTAGAGGTGAATAAGATGATAAGAGGCACAGAGTGAGTGAATCGTCAGAGACTTTTCCTCCTATGGCATAAATGGCTGTTACAAGGGGGTGTAATTTTAAGATGATTGGAGGAGAGATAAGAGGATAGAGAATGGTAGGTGGTTGGATGGACTGCCAATGGTGGTAGTAAAATTAGACACATTCGGGACATTTAATAGACTCTTGGACAGATACATGGATAATAGTAAAATGAAGGGTATGTAGGTTAGTTTGATCTTATAACCGGATAAAAAGTTGTCATAGCATCATGGCCGAAGGGTCTTGTGCTGCACTGTTCTGTGTTCTATGTTCTGTGTGCTAAACTGGGTAATAAGCTCAGATCAGTGTAAAAGGACATGGCATTCAGGAGGAGCTAGTCAACTGGATACAAAAATTACTTGATGGTAGGAGACAGAGGGTGATGGGAGACCTGTTGTTTTTCTGACTGGAGGTATATGACCAGCGGTGGAGTGGGTCCCCTGTTGTTTGTCATTTGGATAAATGGTTTGGATGGGAATATTGGTTTCCTGGTAAGTTAGCTTCTTGGGTGTCACTGACATTGGTGGTAAAGTGGTTAGTGGAGAAGATTATATGATACAACAAGATTAACAGTACTGCTGGGATAGTGAGCTGAAGAATAGCAGATAAAGTTTAATTAGATAAAGGTGAAGTGTTCCATTTTGGTGGAATCAACCAGGGTGGGACTTGTACAGTTCATGTTCGGGCCCTGGTTAGTGTTGTCAGTCAGTGACCCAGGGAGACAGGCTGGTGAAGCAGGAGTTTGGGATGGTTATCTGCATTAGGAGAGCATTGAGAGTAGGAAAGACATTGGTGAGGCTATCATAAAAACATTGTTGTTCGGTAGGAAGAACTCACCTGGTTCACTTTCCTCATTTAGTGAAGGACATCTGACATTCTGACCTGGTCTGGTCGACATGTGACTCCAGATCCACAGCAATGTGGCTGACTTTGAGCTGCCCTCTGGATAATTAGCAGTGGGGTCAAAGAATGTTGTTCCAGGCAGTGACACCCACATCCCATGAATGAACAAATAAAAATACATATGTCCCTCCCTAACTCTGCAAACCCCTCCAGCTGCAGCAATCCGTACTGGCTTTGTAACACTGTTCAGGTCCTGACCCCTCTCTGTAACACTCTCACCACCTCCAGCGCTTTCACCTCTCCCTGTTCCTATTGTGTCATTAAACCCTGACAATGATTCCCCTTCCCACAACCCTCCTCCTGCGAGCAGACCCTTTGCAATCTATTTAACATTTACTCCTAAAACACTCTCTCACTTCAGGATTTAAGTATTTTGTGGTGATCTTCTCAGCCTCATAATCTAGTATGATCCCTTTTGTCCTGAGTGAGGGACCAGTGGGGATTTCTTGCTGAGGTTTTCACTGTTTCAATGTAATGTCCTTTTGTTGAGTGTTTTACACTGTTCCTTTAAATGTTTTCCACTGTCCATTTACAGACACATATTTCAGTCTGTTTAGCCTGTTCACCTTGGTCAGTTCTCTCAAACTCATGTAATTGACTATTTTTGTTTCTAGTTGTAGCTTGTCCTTTCTGTGATTCACTTTAAAACTTTATATTTCTTTAAACTGCACTTTCTCACAATTTCCCAGGGGATCTCTCCAGGTGACATTACTCATTCACTAAGTTACATCACACAACAGTCGCTCGGAAATAGTTACGTCCCTAGTCAGTTGCACAATGTGTTATTCAAAGAAACACTGAAAAATAATTTTCTGAACTCCTCTTCCAATATCACTCTTGTCAGTGTGAATGTCCTAGATTTTGGGAATATTGATGTTTCCCAAAGTTATCACAATGCTTTTATTAAAAATTCTAATTGATTCCTGTTTATTGCAGTGATGAACAATGAAATGCTGTTTGGTGGCTAAAACTGTTCTGCTGCTTGTGTCCTTTGCAAGTAGTAGCCAGAATTTACATTCAAACTTACTCTACTTCATGATCTGTGGCCAAATGCTTTCTCTGTAATGCCTTTGGTATCCATTATTGTTCGTGTTACCCATTTTGCCTGAGTTTCCACAAGGTTGTGAACCATTGAATATTTATGCTCCACCTTTTGTTCGCCCTGTAACCATGTCTCATTGCTGTCTAAATCTCTTTTATCTCTGTGTCACAAATCCATCTACCTTATTGCAGAGACTTTGTCCATTCCAAACAAATCATAATTTACTCTTTCTCACAATTTCCTGTCACAACCCGATTCACTGATGTACAGTTTTAACTAAACTTTCCTGTTCCTTTCTGCTTGTCTTCAGACACATTCCCATGCTGTTCCGATGCTTCACCTTTTCTCTTTGGATTTGGAAAGCTCCTTTCACCTGGACCCTGTCCCTGCATCACCTCTGTCAGTTTACAGCCCTGTCCATAAACCTACCGACATGATGGTGTGATTCAAACTTGTCTCCCGTGAACATTAGCTGAGGTTTTGGATACATGCTCTAGCAATAATACCACTAGACCATCACTTCACCTGCTCACTGGTTGCTCATTCCTGACCAGTTATACCATCATGAAGCAGAACCCCTTCTTCCTACACAATTGTTTGATTCTAAAACCTCCTGACATGATTGTTTGAGCCTGATTCCTTCCAGCACTCTGTTGATATCACTCAGTATCTCCCCATATGGTATCCCTCACTGTATGCAGTAATTGCTGCCTCTGTCAATGCCCCTCGCTCTTATAGCCACTCCAGATCCTGATTCAACAGAATTCTCCACCCCAGAGAGATGCAGCAGCACAGGCCAAGGACGGAATCTGGGATTTTACAGATCTCTGTTTTACTCAGGACCATTCACCATGTGTAACTCTCACTACATCAGTATAAATTCCCATTCTGTCTATTTGTCTGTCTCCTATAGGTGCTCAGGAAGGTCCTGACTCAATAGACTTCACAGCTGCTGGGTGTCTCGTCCATCACCACATTGAAGATGGTTGGTCAGCCAGAGAGACAAAGGGCAGGGAGATCTGGAGCCTTCAATAAATCCTGCAGTGAGGTAAGATCACTTAGTGCACAGAGCAGAGAGCAATGAGAGGGCTCCATATATCGGCTAACAAGACATGACATAGATCCAGTGCTGGAGGGGGAGCAGAGTACAGACACACCTCAGCCTCAATCACCACCCCTGCTGTAAGTTTTGTTGTACAGAGACCGCATCGGTGTGTCACAGTTATCAATCCAGGCCTATGCTGTCTTAGTGAGCATCAGTACAACATAAGGGAAAGCAGGCTTCCCAAGAGAGGGTGGGAATGCTGCCTGGGATCTCTCTGTTCGGTATTTCCCTCTCCAACACTATCTATGGCATGTCGCATAGACCGGCGTCTTCAATAATTTTTAACTCCTGTAACAGTTCCTGTCCCTGTAACCTCCTCCCTTCTCTATAGTCCCTCCACATATTTGAAATGTATTGCATTCCAGACTATCATCCCTATCACTTTAAGTTGCTTCAGTGTCTACAGTGTGCCTTATCTCTGTAGTCTCCTCCTCCAATGACAGAGTCATGCAGCACAGAAACAGAACCTTTACTTTGATCCAACAAGTCGATGCTGAAGATGGTTCCTGAACGGGTCACGTTTCCCTGCAATTGGCTCATATCCCTTCAAGCCTTCTCCTCTCCATGTATCTAACTAAAATGTCTTTTCCATGCTGTCATTGTGCTTCTCACCATCACTTCCCCTGGCAACTTATTCAATATGTGCACCATGCTCTCTGTGAAAAATGTCCTTCTCTGATCCCTTTTAAGTCTTCCCTCTCCCACCTCATATTTCTGCCCTCTAGTTATGGACTCCCCTACCCTGGGGTAGAGACCTTCACTATTCACGTTACCTGTACCCCTCATGGTTTATAAAGCTTTATAAGGTCACCCCTCAGCCTCCTATGCCAAATGGAAATACGCAGGACAATGATATAAATATTTTTGCTCATGTCCCTGCCACTACTTTGCTACAATGTTCTGGGATACAGTTGTTCAGGACCTTAGGGCTTTTTCTACATTTGAGTTCTTAGACATCCAACACCACCTCTCCTGTAATGGGGACTCTTTACAAGACATCACTGTTTCTTTCCCTTTGTTTCCTAGTCTTTGTCCACAGTATGTTCTGACATGAAATGTTCATTTAGTGTCTTGCCCATCTCCTGTGGTTCCTCACCTGAGGGGCCTTATTGTCTCTCTCGTTGCTTTTTTGTACTTGTATGCTGTAGAATTTCCTTACATTCTCCTTAACTTTATCTGCCAAGGCTATCTCATTCCCACTGTTGTGCATCCCAGCTTATCCACCTTATCCGTGTAAGTCAAACCCTCCAGTATCAATAACATCTTCGTCAATCTTTGCTCCGTGTACAGTTTTAGAAAATGCTTCCTAAATCGGGATGATCAGAATTCTCCACAGTACTCCAACTGGGGACCCAGCAATGTCTTGTACAGCCGTATCAGGATGGACCAACTCAGGTATTCAATGCTGTGACCCATGAGGGCCAGTGTGTCTAATCCGCTTTCACCATCCTGTCCACCCGTGACACCGCTTACAAGGAACAATGTCACTGCACTCCTTGGTCTCACTGTCTGTTCGACAGCATTGAATAGGGCCCTACCATTAACAGTGTCAGTCGTCCCTGTTTTGTCTTAACAAAATCCATGAATTAAAATCCATCTTTCATTCCTTGACCCACTTGTCCAGTTGATCAAGAGCCTCTTCGATAACTGTCTTCACTCCCCACTGTAACACTTATTTAGCTTACTAACAATGATTCCTATATTCTCGTTTATGTAAATAATGTACATGTGGCCCCAGCACCAATCCTTATGGCACACCGCTGGTCAGAGCCTCCAGTCCACACAACAAACCTCTCCCATTACCCTCTGTCTCCTACTGTCAAGCCCATTTTGTGTCCGTTTGTCTTGCTCTCCCTGATCCCATGTGATCTAACCTTACTAACCAGTGCACCACGATAAACCCTGTCAAAGGCCTTGCTGAAGTCAGGATAGACAATGTCTACTGCTCTGTCTTCGTCTATCTTCTTAATCACCTCTTTGACAAACTCAGTCAAGTTTGTGAGACACTACCTTGTATGCACAAAGCTGTGCTGACGATCCTTAATCAATCATTACCTTTCCAAATGCATGTAACTGCTGTCCCGCAGAATCGCTTCCAACAACATTCGCACAACTTACATCAAGTTAATTGGTCTTTAGGTCCCTGGCTTTTCCTCGCAGCCTTTCTTAAATACTGGCATAGCATTAGTCACTCTCCAGACTCCCAGCTTGTTACCTGTAGCTGTCTTTGATAGAAATACCTCTCTAAGGTACCCCACAATTTCTTCCCTAACTCGCCCCCCACCCCCACCAATGTCATGGGATCCACCCGATTAGTTCCGAGAGAGTTGTCTACTTTTTATATGATTTAAAACCTTCAGCACCTCCTGTTCGCCAATGGGGACTCTTGTGAAGACATCACTGTTTATTTCCCTGACTTTCCCGGAGTTTCTCCACAGTAAGTCCTGACATGACATTTATGTTCAAACTAATAGAAGTATGGTGATTTTGCCAAAGTGCTCCCCTACAAACACTTCAGTCCCTTTCCCTACTTTTGTTTCCCAAGGGGCGGTCAGGTTTTATCCCTTTCTGCAGTCAGGCCATTTCCATATTGACTGAGACAGTTTTCTTGAACATATTGAATGAATTCCTCCCATCCAAGCTGTATACATTATGGCAGTCCCAGTCTGGGTATGGAAAGTTAAAATCTCCAACCATTAAAGCCCTATTATTGTTAGATATCTGAGATCTCCTGATATATTTACTGCTCTATTTCCAGTTGACTATTGGGGGCCTGTAATACAGTCATATCAAAGTGATGACTCATTCTTTTTTCTCAGTTCCACTAAGAGAATTTCACCGGGCGATCCCCAGGCATATCCTCTCTAAATGCTGCAGTGATTTTTTTCACGAATCAAGAATTCCACTCTCCCTCCACTTTTGTTTCCTGTTCTGTCCTTCCTATAGCATCTGTTCCTGGAACATTGAGCTGCCGGTCCTGTCCCTCCCTCAGCTATTGTTCTGTAATACCTGTGATATTTCAGTCCCATGTTCCCATCCTATGCCATGCACTCATCTGCCTTATCTGTCAGGCCTTTTACATCAAAGTAAGTGCAGTTTAATTGTTCGGTTTTCCCTCATTGCCTGCTCTGCTCTTGTCTGCCTTATCAATTGAAATGACTCTTTGAAATTCAGTCCCAACCTCAACCTTCAGATTGTAGCCTGAGACCATCCCCCTCACTGTGGACAACACCCTCAACTTTCATGTCATCTGTAAACCTTCTGCTATCACATCCAACTCATTAATGTACATAATAAACAGCGATGGTTCCTGCACAGATCCCTGTGGTACATCCGCTGGTGAAAGGCTTCTCATCACAGAAACAACCCTCCACCAGCTTTGGATCCAATTTGCCAACTTGCCTTGGATCCCAGTGGCTCTTCCCTTTTGGACCAGCCTTCCATGTGGGACCTTGTCAAAGGCCTTAATGAACTCCCTGGAACCCACATCATCTGCACTTCCCTTATCAACATTTTCAATCGTAATTTCAAAGAAAGCTCAGCTTAATTCATCAGACAGGATCTTCCTTTACCAAATCCGTGCTGACTACCCCGAATTGTTTCCTGCCTTTCCAGTTATTGATTCAAACTGTCCCTCAGAATTGTTCCCAATAATTTCCCTCCCACTGCTGTCAGACTTTCTGCTCTGTAATTACCTGGCCTTTCCTTTGGGTCCAGTGACTACAACTGTCTTTGTTTTAACATTGTTATGGAAAAAAGATCAGACACGCTGACAGATTAAGGTGTGAAACTGGAGCAGGATCAGATTTGGGGCCATGAGGCAGGATCGAGCGAGGTCGATTGGGTGAATTAAAAATCACACAACACCAGGTTATAGTCCAACAGGTTTAGTTTGAAGCACTAGCTTTCGAAGCACAGGTGATCATCCTAAAAGATGAAAGGCTTAAACTAAATGTGTTTGATATTACATTCCATGACACTGCTATCCTGTTGCTGTAAATTCTGAGCCTTATGATTGTGCTCCATATCCACCTGATGAAGTAGCGCTCCAAAACCTAGTGCCTCCAGATAAACCTGCTGGGCTGTAAGCTGGTGTTGTGTGATTTTTAGTGTTGTTCATTGCATTCCAACACCGGCTCCTCTACATTATGACTGCCATCAATTGGGCGAGACTGTTTGAAGGAAAATGAATGACTGGCAAACAGGAAGCTTTTAAAAGTGTGATCTCAAGAGTCCAGGGCCAGTATGTCCCTGTTAGAGTGAAGGGAAAATCTGGCAGGTTAAGGGATCCCTGGCTGATGAGGGATATTGAGGCTCTGTTCAGGAAAAAGAAAACAGCATACATAGAGTTTAAACTATTCATATCTTTTTCCAGTCCTAAAGACATGATCAATCTCAGGTCCCTGCAGCACTCCTGATCTGTAGAACTCACTGCAATGCCTGTGACTATCTGATCCAGTTCCAAAAAGACTCCCTATCTGTGTAACATCCTCCGTTGCCTATCACCCATCCTGTCAATGTCAGGTCTTCCAGTCTGTCCATCATCTACTCATCTCCATAACCTTCTCCATCTCTTACACCCCTATCTGTGTAAATGTCACCTTCCCCTTCAAAATTTCCACTTTGACCAAACTGCAGGAGTTACTAATGCTCCCTTATCTGTGAAAATGTCTCCAACCAAAATGGATGTCCTTATCTCCCGGTCAAATTGTCAGACACGACCCCCTCTATACCTAAATAACCCTCAGAACCTAAGCCTTTCAATAACTATAAACATCTTCAGTCACGATTGCCCTCCACATATCCGCTTGTTCTTTCCATTTATAAAACTGTCTAGATTTCTGTAATCTGCTCCATTCACCTAAGACATTCCTGTCTGTGCAAACCGCCCCATCCTACCAACATCCTAATGCCTGTAACTGCTGCATCCCTCCCCACCTCCCCATCTCCATGAACTCCTGTAGACCCTACAGCTCTCCACATTTCTGTAACACCTTGTGGCTCTCTGGTCCTCCCTCCCTGTGAAACCACCTCCAGTCCTCACACCCCTCCCAGTCTGGGTCGTCTGCTCCAGATCAGACCATTGCTGTCTCTGTTATATCCTGACAATCCTAGCACACCTTCCTGTTTGTGTCTCTTCATTCAGATCCCATCTCTCCAGCTTTTTGAAACCCCTTTGTGCCATTGTGAGCCTCCTTATTTAGAATATAGAGCAGTACAGCACAGTGCAGGCTCTTCGGCCCTCGACGTTGCACTGATCTTTTATCCTACTCTCAGATTAAACTAAACTACAGACCCTACATTTTACTATCATCCATGTGCCGATCTAAGTGTTGCTTAAATGGCCCGAATGTATTGGACTCCATTACAAATGTTGGCGGTGCATTCCATGTATCTGTCACTCTGTGTAAAATAAAACCCTCTCACATTTCCCGTAAAACTTTCTCCAATCACCTTCCAATTATGTCCCCTCATTATAGCCATTTGTGTAAATGGAAAAGTATCTGGTTATCCTCGCCACTGAGGCCTCAAATCATCTCGTTTACTTTTACCAAGTCACTTCTCATCCTTTTTCATTCCAATGAGAAAAGCCCTAATTCCCTCAACCTTTCTTCATTAAACCTCCACTCCTGATAAATCTCCTCTACACCCTCTCTAAAGCTTCCACATCTTTCTGATAATGAGGCAACCAGAACTGAACACAATATACCAAAAGTTCTCTAACCAGGGCTTGATAGAGCTGCAGCATAACTTCGTGGAACTTAAATTCAATCCCCCTGCTAATGAAAGCCAACACACCATACACCTTCTGAACAAGGCAATCAACTTGAGTGATAACATTGAGGGATGTATGGACGTGGACTTCAAGATTCTTCTGTTCCTCCACACTGTCAAGAATCCTGCCTTTCACCTTGTAAAGGTTGTCTGTGGAATCCTACAATCTTAAACCATCCCTATCTTGGTAACTTCCTCTGATCCCTACAACTCTCCTAAACAGTGAAACCTCTTCATGTCCTGACAATCCTCCTTCGCTCTGAAACCTCCTTTATTAGCACCAACCCTCAAAAGTCCTGAAGCCTCTTTTTTTGAACCACAGCAGTATTCCTAATATCTGCAACACCCTCCCATCCTGATATCATTCACTGTCTCTGTAAACCCCATCACCCTCCAGTCCCCACTGGGGAACATTGCAGAGGAAGGAAGGGTTGTAGAGTCCAGGTCATGTTACAGAAGTAGGAAGGGCTGCAGAACCTGGAGGATGGTACAAATGTATGAAGGGACGTGGATCCTGCAGGAAGCTAGAGAGAGCTGGATTCATAGAACCTGCAGGATGGGACCGAGAATGGGTTGTGGAACCTGAAGGATATTACAGTTTGAATGACTGACTCTTTTTGATTGGACTATTGGGCTGATCTCGCTGTCCTATGTATGCAGATATTTACCATAATGGCTGTGCACAGCTTCAGGTTCCCAGGCTGGGAGATGTGAGCTCCAATGTGAATCTATTTGCCCATTCTGTCTGTGTGCCTGACACTGACCTGGTGCTGCTCTGGTAGAAAGCACTCTCCGTGTGTATCTACATGACTGACCAGAGCTCACCACATCAAAGCCTTTGTTTGGAATGTTCTTTTTTTCATTATTTTCAAGTGGCAATTTCACGAGATGCAGTAATTGGGGAGTTTCCATTTTGAGAGAATGAAACCTTTACCATTGGAAATTGGGAAGCCTTCCAAAATGAGATAATGGCAGTCCAGAGACAGTATACAGTGTTCCTGTTAAGGTGAAAGGAAAGGCTGGTAAGGTGTAGGGAATGCTGGATGATGAGAAAAGTTCAGAAAAAGAAGTAAGCATATGTCAGGTACAGACAGGAGATCTCCTGACATATTTGTTCCTCAGTCTGCCACAGATTATTCAGGGTCAGGACACTCTTATCAAAGTGATGACCCATTCTTATTTCACAGTTCCACTAACACAGTAGCCGATCCCATAGGACTGTCCTCTCTAAGTATTGGTGTGATGTTTCATGCAATCAAATCCCAACACCACGCGTCTTTCTTCTCTTGCCAACCCTTTTATGCTTCCTGTGGTGTCTCTACCTTGAAACAATTTGTTGGTCCTGTCCCTCCCTCAGCAGTGTTTCTGTAATGATTTGATTAGATTAGTTTACTTACAGTGTGGAAACAGGCTCTTTGGTCCAAAAAGTCTACACTGACCCTCCGAAGAGCAACCCACCAAGACCCATTCCCCTACATTTACATCTTCACCTAACACTACGGGCAACTTAGCATAGCCAACTCACCTAAACTGTACATCTTTGCGACTGTGGGAGGAAACCAGAGCACCCGGAGGAAACCCACGCAGACACGGGGAGAATATGTATATTCCACACAGATAGTAGCACAATGATAACTATAATCTTCCAGTCCCATATTCTCTTCCATCCCCACGATCATCTTCCTTAGCTGTCAGGCCCCTTGTATTGAAATAAATGCAGGTTAATCATCAGTTGTTCCCTATTCCCTGCTATGTTCTTGCCTGCCTTGTCTGTTGAAATTGCTCTCTTTAACTTGTGTATCAGGCTCAATCTTCTTTCTGTCTTTATGACAGTTTAAGGTCCAAACCCCTGCCAGACTAGTTTATATACTCTCAAGCCGCTCCAGTAATTTGCCCCACCAGAATGTTGGTCCTCATCCCACCCCCAAGGTCAGGTCCATTCCCCACCCTGTCTCCCTGTGCTGATACCTTCAGGGATCTATGGACTTGTCCACCAAGGTCCCTGTGTTCCTCAGTACTCCACAAGGACCTACCGTTCATTATGTCTGTCCGTCGCTTATCATTCCTCCCACAGGGTATTATCTCACTCCGATCACTACTAAATCCTGTTCAAATTATCTACTGAAAGACATTGGTTTGTAGACTGAGATCATCCGCCTCACTGTGGACAAAACCTCCCCTTTCATGTCATTTGCGAACCTACTAATGGTTCATTCTGCTTTCACGTCTCAGTTATTAATGCACAGAATAACCAGCAATGGTTCCTACACAGATCCCTGTGGTACACCCATTGGTGAAGGAATTTCAAACACGAAGCAGTCTGTCCATCAATTGTCGATCCAATTTACCAACTTGCCTTGGACCCCAATGGCTCTTTACTTTTGGATCAGCCTTCCGTGTGTGAACTTGTCAAAGGCCTTATTCAATTCCATTTAACATCTGCACTGCCCTCATCAATACTTGTAGACACCATTTCAAAAAACTCCACTGAATTTCTCAGACAGTATCTTCCTCTCCCAAATCTGTGAGGATTGAGCCGAGATGATCCTTACCCTTGTAAGTGTTGATTCATCCTCAGAATTGTTTCCAATAATTTCCCTCCCCCTGCTATCAGACTATCTGCTCTGTAATTTCCTGGCCTATCCCTGCTGCCCTTCTTAAACAGAGGAACTACATTAGCTATCCTCCAGTCATTCGGCACTTCACACATGGCCAGAAAACTATTAAATATATCCACCCGGGCCCCAGCAACCACCTCCCTTACCTCCCATAATAGCCTGGGATACATCTTATCGGGCACTGGGGATTTCTCCAGCTTGATGCCTATGAAAACATTTAATACCTCCTCCGTATTGATCTTAACATATTCTCTAACCTCACCATCCCGAATAAAATCCCTGGCTACAATGCCTTTCTCCTGTGTGAATACAGGTGAGAATTATTCATTGAAGACCTCACCTAGTTCCTCTGGCTCCATGCACAGTTGGTCTCTTTGGTTTCTAACAGGCCTCACTATTTCCTCAGTAATCCTCATATTCTAAACATACTGATAAAATACCTTGTGACTTTTCCTTAATAGTATCCGACAAAGATATTTTATGGTCATTGTGCGTCCCTCATTTCTAAGGATATCCTTGCAGTCCCTAAACTTTCGAATGGCTTCACCTGGTTTTATTGCACTGTGTTTTCTTTATCAAACTCACGATGTCGCTTGATCAGTATTCACTGGATTTGCTGCCTTTTCTATTCCTTCATCAGGAACACACTGGCCCTGATATCTCACTGTATCACTTTAACATACTCACACTTTCCCAATATAAACAAACTGCAGATAGTCTTCCCAGTCTATGTTTGCCAGATCCTCTCTAATGATAGTGATACTGATCGTGGACTCAGTTGTGAGGGGGACAGACAGGAGACTGTGTGGCTGCAGAAGAGACCCCCGGGTGGTGTGCTGCCTCCAGGGAACCAGGGTCAAGGATGTGTCTGAGCGGTTACTGAACATTCTGAAGGGGGAGGGTGAACAGCCAGAGATCATTGTGCACATCGGTCCACATGACGGAGGTAGACAATGGGATGGGGTCCTGTGAAATGAGTATCAGGAGTTAGGTAAGAAGTTAAAAAGCAGGACCTCAAGGGCAGTGATCTCCAGATTGGGGCAGGTGGCGCTGGGAGCAGTGAGGATAGAAATAGAAAGATAGGCCGGATGGATGTGTGGCTGAGGAGTTGGGGGGTGGGGTGGGGGGGGAGTTGGCGAGGTTAATGTTTGGATCATTGAGATCTCTTTTGAGATAGAGGTGACCTATACAAGATGACAGGTTTGACTTGAACCAGAGGGATGCCAGTATCCCGGCAGGGAGATTTCTTAGTGTTATTCGGGGAGGGTTTAAAAAGGTTTGGCAGAGACTCTGAATAAGGGAGGGCCTATCAACCAGTCAGAGGAAAAATGCATCAGCCATCGAGAACAAGTTTGCTCTTCAGGGTATCTGGGGCACAGTCAGGGGAGGGAAAAGACTTTTGGTTTAACATGCATTTATTTCAATGACAGGTAAGGAAGAAGAGCTCGGAGCATGGATTTGCTCTGGGGACTGGGATATTATAACCATAACAGCAACATGGCTGAGAGAAGGGCAGGACTGGCAGCTCAGTGTTCCAGTATACAGAAGCTACAGGTGTGACAGAAGGACAAGTAAGTGAGGAGGGGAAGCTGCCCTTTTGATGAGGGAGGTCAGAACAACAGCGCATCGAGATGATATGCTTTAAGAGTCATCAAATGAGGCCATATGTTGAGACGTTAGAAACAAAAAGGGGATGGGCACTCTGTTGTGACTGTGTTCAAGATTCCCAAATAGCCAGCGGATACTAGAGGAGCAGATGTGTAGAGAGATTGCAGGTACCTAATGAAATAATAATGTAGTATTGGTTGTAGATTTTAACTTCCCCTGGATGGACTGGGCCACCCACAGACTAAACGGCCCGTACGGAGTGCAATTTGTCAAATGTGTCCAAGAAATTTTCTTAAATCGAGATGTAACTCGAATAAGGCCTAAATCTACTCAGGTGGGTGCAAGACTGGACCTCCCCTCAGACAATGTGGTCAGGCAAATGACTGAATAGTCAGTCAGAGAGCATTTTGGGTCCAGTGACCTGTCCTGGTTTTAACATAGTTATAGAAAAAGATTAGACAGGTCCACAGATTAAGGTGTGAAACTGGAGCAGGGCCAATTTTGGGACTATTTGGCAGAATCGAGGCGAGGTTGATTGGGTGAATTAAAAATCGCACAACAGCAGGTTTAAGTCCAACAGGTTTATTTCGAAGCACCAGCTTTCGAAGCGCAGGTGATCATCCTAAAAGGTGAAATGCTGAAACTAAATGTGTTTGATATTACATTCCATGACACTGCTATCCTGTTGTTATAAATTCTGTGCCGTACGACTGTGCTCCACAACCCCCTGATGAAGCAGTGCTCTGAAACCTAGCGCCTCCAAATAAACCTGTTGGACTGTAAGCTGGTGTTGTGTGATTTTTAACATTGTCCACCCCAGTCCAACAACCTCTCCTCCACACTATGATTACCATCGATTGGGTGAGTCTGTTTGAAGGAAAAGAAATGACTGACAAATGGGAGGCTTTTAAAAGTGTGATCTCAAGAATCCAAGGCCAGTGTGTTTTGAGTGAAGGGAAAATCCGGCAGGTTCAGAGATTCTGTTCAGGAAAAAGTAAGCAGCATACATTGACTTTAAGCTGTTTGTATCTTTTTCCAGTCCGAAAGATACAATCAATCTGTGGAGACCGAACAATCCTCTCAGGTCCGTGCAGAACTCCTGATCTGTAGAACTCATTCCAATGCCTGTGACTATCTGATTCACTTCCGAAAAGACTCACCTATATATGTAACATCCTCCCATGGCTATCTCCTACCCTGTCAATTCAAGCTGTTCCAGTCTCTCCATCTGTTCAGTCATCTCCATAACCTTCTCCAGCTGTTACACCCCTATCTGTGGAAATGTCACCCTCCCCGACAACCCTTCCCAATTTGACCAAACTTGAGGAGGTTACTAATGCTCCCTTATCCGTGAAACTGTCTCTAACCAAAATTACTGTCCTTTCCTCCTGGTAAAAATGTCCGACTCCACATCCTCTATATCTAAATAACCTGCAGAACCTTATTCTTTCTTTAACTATAAACATCTTCTGTCGCGACTGCCCTCCACGTAGCTGTGTGTTCTTCTAATCTATAAAACCGTCTTGATTTCCATAATCTGCTCCATTCACCAAAACCACTGCTGTCTGTGTGAAACACTCCATCCTACCACCATTCTTCTACCTGTAAACTGCTCCATCCCTTCCAATCTCCCCATCTCCATGAACACCTGTAGGCCCTACAGCTATCCACATTTCTGTAACACCCTGTGGTTCTATGGTCCTCCCTCCCTGTGAAACCACCTCCAGTCCTCACACCCCTCCCAGTCTGGGTCATCTACTCCAGATCAGACCATTGCTGTCTGTGTTACCCTCGACAATCCGAGAACACCTTCCTATTTGCGTCTCTTCATTCAGATCACATCCTTACCAGCTTGCTGAAACCTCTTTGTGCCATTGTAAGCCTCCCTATTTAGAACGTAGTACAGTACAGCACAGCGCAAGGCCCTTCGGCCCTCAATGTTGTGCTGACCTTTTATCCTACAGGCCCTACATTGTACTATCAGCCATATGCCTATCTAAGAGTTGTTTAAATGTCCCTAATGTATCGGACCCTACTACCACTGCTGGCAGTGCAATGTACGCACCTGCTACAGTATATGTGAAGAACCCACCCCTGACCTCTCCTATAAACCTTCCTCTGATCACCATCAATTTATGTCCCTCGTTATTTCCATTTTTGCAATGGGAAAAGTATGTGGTTATCCTCTCTATCTAAGCCTCAAATCATCTCATTCACTTCCAATAAGTTATCTCTCGTCCCTTTTCATTCCAAAAAGTCAAGCCCTAATTCCCTCAACCTTTCTTCATAAGATCTCCCTTCCAGTCCAGGCAGCATCCCGATAAATCTCCTCGACACCCTCTCTATACCTTTTACATGTTTTTGATGATGAGGCAACCAGAATTGAACACAATATACCAAGTGTTGTCTAACCGGGTCTTGATAGAGCTGCAGCATAACCTCATGACTCTTAAACTCAATCCCCCTGCTAATGAAAGCCAATAGACCATACGCCTTCTGAATAAATCTAAGAACTTGAGTAGCAGCTTTGAGGGATCAATGGACGTGGACCCCAAGATTCTTCTGTTCCTCCACACTGTCAAGAACACCGCCTTTCTACTTGTAAAGGTTGTCCTTGGAACTCTTCAATCTTAAACTCTCCCACTCTTGGGAACTTCCTTCAATCCTGACAACACTCGTACTTTGCGAAACCTCTTCAAGTCCCGATAATCCTCCTTACCTCTGTAACCTCATTTATTAGTATCTTCCCTCAAAATTACTGAAACCTTTTTTTGCCACAGCAATACTCCTGATATCTGCATAACTCTCCAGAATGGCTGTGCACAGCTTCAGGTTCCCAGGCTGGGAGATGTGAGATCAGATGTGAATCTATTTGCCCATTCTGTCTGTGTGCCTGATACTGACCTGGTGCTTTTGGTCACTTCCAGATATATGTTACTGACCAGAGCTCACCTCATCGAAGCCTTTCTTTGGAACGTTCTATTTTTGTCATTATTTTCTAGCAGCCGTTTCGCGAGATGCAGGAATCGGGGAGTTTCCATTTTGAGGGAATGAAACTTTTATCACTGGAAATTGGGAAAACTTCCAAAACGAGGACGGCCGTCCGGGGACAGGAGACATATTCCTGTTAGGGTGAAAGAAAAGGCCAGTAGGTGTATGGAATGCTGGATGAGGAGAGAAATAGCGGTATAAGTTTTGAAAAAGAAATAAACGTATCTCAGGAGAGAGTGTGAATCCTTAGGAGAGTATAAAGGCAGTAGGAATATACTAAAGTGGGAGATGAGGAGGGCGATATGGGGACATGAGATAGCTTTGGCAAATCGGGTTAAGGAGAATCCAAAGGGTTTCTATAAAAATATAAAGGACAAATGGTAACTAGGTAGAGAATAGGGCCCCTTGAAGATCATCAAGACACCCTGCACTTGGAGCTGCAGGAGATGGGGAGATATTAAACAAGTGTTTTACATCAGTATTTACTGTGGGGAGGGCATGGAAGATAAAGAATGTAGGGAAATAGATAGTGTCAACTTGCAAAAAGTCCATATTACAGAGGAGGAGCTGCTGGATGTTTTGAAATGCATAAAGGTGGATAAATCCCCATGACCTTATCAGGTCATAGAGTTATACAGATGTACAATATGAAATAAACACCCTTCGATCCAACCCATCCATGCTGACCAAATATCCCAACCCAAACTAGTCCCACCTGCTGGCACCGGGCTCATATCCCCCCAAACCCTTCCTATTCGTATATCCATTCAAATGCCTCTTAAATGTTGCAATTGTACCAGCCTCCACCACTTCATCTGGCAGCTCATTCCATACACATACCACCCTCTGTGTGGAAAAAGTTGCCCCTTCGGTCTCTTTTATATTAGATTACTTTACAGTGTGGAAACAGGCCCTTCGGTCCAACAAGTCCACACTGACCCGCCGATGCGTAATCCACCCATACCCCTACATGTATCCCTTACCTAACACTACGGGCAATTCAGCATGGCCAATTCACCTGACCTGCACATCTTTGGACTGTGGGAGGAAAACGGAGCACCCGGAGGAAACCCACGCAGACACGAGGAGAACGTGCAAACTCCACACAGTCAGTCGCCTTTTATATCTTTTCCCCTCTCACCCTAAATCTATGCCCTCTCATTTTGTACTCCCCGACACCAGGGAAAAGACTTTGTATATTTATCCTATCTATGCCCCTCATAATTTTGTAAAGCTCTATTAGGTCTCCTCTCAGCCTCCGATGTTCCAGGAAAAACAGCCCCAGCCTGTTCAGCCTCTCCCAATAGCTCAAATCCTCCAACCCTGGCAACTTCCTTGTAAATATTTTCCGAGCCCTTTCAAATTTCATGACATCTTTCCGATAGGAAGGAGATCAGAATTGCATGCAATATTCCAACAATGTCCTGTACAGCCGCAACCTGACCTCCCAACTCCTGTACTCAATACGATGAACAATAAAAGAAAGCATACCTAACGCGTTCTTCACTATCCTGTCTACCTACAACTCCACTTTCGAGAAGCTATAAACCTGCACTCCAAGGTCTCTTTGTTCAGCAACACCAGGACCTGATCAGGTATACCCTCGAACTCTGTGGCAAGGTAGGGAAGTGATTGCTGTGCCCCGCGCTGGGATATTTGTATCATTGATAGTCCCAGGTGAGATGCCAGAAGACTGGAGGTTGTCTAACGTGGTGCCACTATTTAAACAAGATGCTAAGGAAAAGCCAGTGAACTACAGACCGGTTTGCCTGACATCAGTGGTGGGCAAGTTAAAGGAGGGAATCATGATTTGCATGTATTTGGAAAGGAAATGTCTAATTAGGGATAGTCAGCATTGCTTTGTGTGTGGGAAATCATGACTCAAAAAATTGAATTGAGGTTTTTGAAGAAAAAGCAAAAAGGATTGATGAGAGCAAAGCAGTCAATGTGAGCGGTATGGACTTCAGTAAGGTGTTCGCAAAGTTTCCACATGGGAAATTGGTGAGCAAGGTTAAGTCTCATGGAATACAGGGAAAACCAGCCATTTGGATCCAGAACTGGTTAGAAGGTAGAAGACAGAAGGTGGTGGTGGAAGGTTGTTTTTCACACTGGAGACCTGTGACCAGTGGAGTGCCACAAGGATCGGCGTTGGATCCACTATTTTTGTTATTTATATAAATGATTTGGATGTGAACACAGGAGGTGTATTAGTAAGTTTGCTGATGACACCAAAATTGGAGATGTTCTGGATAGCGAAGAATGTTACCTCAGATTACAACAGGATCTGGATCAGATGGGCCAATGGGCTGAGACGTGGTAGATGGAGTTTAATTTAGATAAATGTGACGTGCTGCATTTTGAGAAAGCAAATCTCAGCAGGACTTACGCACTTAATGGTATGTTCCTAGAGTGTTGCTGAACAAAGAAACTTTGGAGTCAGGTTCATAGCTCCTTTAAAGTGGAGTCGCAGGTAGATAGGATAGTGAAGAAGGTGTTTGGTGTGCTTGCGTTTGCTCATCAGAGCATTGAGTAGAGGAGTTAGGAGGTCATGTTCTGGCTGTACAGGACATTGGATAAGTCACTTTTGGAATATTGTGTGTAATATTTGTCTCCTTCCTATCGGAAGGATGTTGTGTAAACGTAAAGGTTTCAGAAAAGATTTACATGGATGTTGCCAGGATTGGAACATTTGAGCTACAGGGAGAGGTTAAATGGGCTGGGGTATTTGAGGCTGATGGGTGACCATACAGATATTTATAAAATCATAAGAGGCATGGATAGGTTTAACAGACGAGATCTTTTCCCTGGGGTAGTGGAGTGCAGAACCAGACAGACTAGCTTCAGGGTGAGAGGGGAACGATATAAAAGGAACCTAAGGGACGACGTTTTCAGGCAGAGGGTGATGCGTGTATGGAATGAACTGCCAGATGAAGTGGTGGAGATTGCATTTAAAAGGCATCTGGATGGGTATACGAACAGGAAAGGTTGAGAGGGATTTGGGCCAAGTGTTGGCAAATAAGATGAGATTATGTTTGGATATGTGGGTGGCATGAACGAGTTGGACACCGAAGGCCCTGTTTCTGTGCTGTACATCTCTCTGACTGTAAATGTTTTCCACTGCCCATTTCCAGCCATACACTTCACTGTTTCCCTGTTTACCTTGGTCAATTCTCCTCTCAAACACATGTCAATGGCTTTGGTTGTGATTGTTGGGTGTGCTTTATGGTCACTTTAAAAATCCATCATCTCGCTGAATTCCACGACACTACAATTTCCCCGAGGATATCTCAGTGTGACATTACTCCTTCACTCAGCTTCTTCACCCAACGATCGATCTGAGATAGTTATATCCCTGGTCATTTGCACAACGTGTTATTCAAAGAAACACTGACAAAAACATTCGGAGAGGAGTTCGGAAAATATCATTTTTGACAAAGATTGAAGTCTCCCAAAGTTATCACAGTACCTTTGCATTACACAGGAATTCATTGGAATGTGTAACAGTGTTCAGCAATGAAATATTATTAGGCAAGATAAAAACTTCTTCTGCTTGTGTTTTTGACATGTATTATTCATAATCTTTCAGGCTGATTCAGCTGCATCATCTGAGGCCAAATGCTTTCTCTGTAATGCCTTTGTTACCCATTACTGTCAGGGTTACCCATCCTGCACTCCCTGAGACCCTTCAAGGATGTGTACAATTTAATATTTATGTTCCACCTTTTGTTTCTCCTGTAACCACATCTTTTTGGTGACTGAATATTATTTATCTCTGTGTCACACGTCTATTACCTTATGGCAGGTACTTTGTTCATTCCAAAGAAAGAACATTGTAATTTACTTTTTCCCAGAGTGTCCTGTCACAGCCTAATTCACTGATGTACAGTAATAGTTAAAATCTATCCCTTCCTGTACCTTTCTGGTTGTCTTCAGCACATTCCATGCTGTTCCGATGCTTCACCGTTTCTATTTGGATTTGGAAAGATCCTTTCATCTGAACCCTGTTCCTGCATCTTCTCTGTCAGTTTACAGCCCTGTCCATAAACCTACCGACATGATTGGCCAGGACACTGCTCCCAGCACGGTTGTTTTTAATTCACTCGTGGGATGTTGCTGTCTCTTTCTGGCCAGTATTTCATGCCCACCTCGAGCTGCCCTTGAGCTGAGTTTCTTGCCGGATCATTTCAGGGGGCAGTTGAGAGTCAACCTGCTTGCTCTGCATCTCGAGTCACATGTAGGCCAGACCTGCTGTCGATAACTGATTTCCTTCCTTAAAGGATATTAAGCAGTTAGATGGGTTTAGCTGACACTGCCATTAAATTCTGGATGAACAGTCTGGTGAGAATAACACGAGGTCATCACCTGTCCCACTCGTAGTTCACCCGTCACTGAGTACTTATCCCCGTGCACCATGAATCGAAACCCTTTCACCATGACCGTTGTCTGGTCCTGACACCTTCCTGCACTCTGCTGATAGCACTCATTATCTCTCCATGTGGTACCCCTCACTGTGTGGGTCTAATTGCTGCCTCTGTCAGATTCTCTCACTCTTGCAGATGGTCTGATATCCTAAGCCAAAATAATCCTCTGATCAGGGACAGAGACTAGGATTTTTGTGATCTCTGCTGGACTAGGTGCTACAGTACATGGGTTATCCTCACTGCATCAGTCTAATTTCCCATTCTGTCTATTTCTGTCTCATGCAGGTAATCAGGATGTTCCTAACTCCTGTCTCATCCATCACCTCATTGAAGATGCTTGGTCAGCCAGAGAGAGATGGAGAGGGAGGTCTGGAAGCTTCAATAAATCCTGCAGCCGGTAAGATCACTCACAGTAAACAGCACATGGAGGGGTTTGTGGCCTTCTGTATTCAGACCTGGAAGACAGGACATAGATACAGAGCTGGGCAAGGAACAGCAACATTCTAGGCTTCATTCCCACCATCTTGTAACGGTCCTGCTTTCACCTTTGCTGTACTGGTCCTCACTGAGACAGCACAGAAGCCCCAAGCATCCATCCTGGCCCATGTTGTATTAGTTATCTCTGTAATATCCTGCAGTCCCGATAATCCTTCCTCTGTGTGGAAGCTTCTCTCGTCCACACAATGCTCTCTGTCTCTGTCAGGTTCTCCAATCCCTAACACCCTAATCCCGGAACTTCTCCAGTAGATACTAAATTCCTTCATCCCTGTAAACCCCACAGTCCTGTCTGTCCATGTAAGCCCCTCCTAACAACACCACTCTCTATGTCAATGTATTTGCCTTTAACCTCTCCATCCGTCCCTATCTGGGTAAACTTCTCCAACTCCTACAACCCTTCCTTTTCTGTGAAAAAATCGTAGCTTCCTTATCGTTCTGCAAACCTTCAATCTTAACCTATTTAAACTTCACCCTGTCCCCACAAACCCGCCCGACCACAGGAACCTCTTCCAATTTGTGCAACCCTCCCCATCTGTGTAACTGTCTCCAACCCAGTAACCTGGCATTCTCCACTGCCTTCCTATCTATGTAGTCTTCCTGAACCGAGAAGCCTTCTTATATCTGTGATCGTGTTCAGTCGCGACAACCTTCCATATCTCTGTTAATACACAATAATCTTCTCCCTGAAACAGCCCATGTATGTGCCTCTCAGTCTGCCTGCCTCTCCCTGTATCCATCCCTATCCCTATCTCCAGAACTCAATCCAGCTCCCTCTATCTTTATAAATTCCTCCAATTACCCAAACTCCTTTGTCCCTCTGACATTTTTGACAAGATATAGCTCTGTTTAAGTCTAACATCCTCGAGCCCCTGTAAGCCTCCGTATCTCCTGTAATCTGTACCATTTGTTCAACGCCCCCCCCCCCCCCCCCTCGCCATAAGGCAGATGGGATGACAGTGAACAGATATGATGGAGATGTAGCTGCAGAATGACCGTCGCTGGGAAGGGAATATTGAAGGGTTGTTGGGATCGAGGCAGACTAGGCAAAAAGCCAACAAGGTGTGAAGAAAGGATGAGGTTAATGCATTAATGAAATTGCCACGCGGAACTGAAGTCCTAAATTTGGAGGTGATTTGAATGGAGCTGGGAATAAACAAGCAGCAGCAATCATTGGCCGGAATTCTTTTATAGGGACAACCAGTGATGGGAATGCAAATATGGTTATAGTCAGGACACTGAATATACTTGCAGCAAGGGCAGTACAGTAACTGTGTGTGACACTGGTCTCCATCTGCACTAGATAACTAATAAGTGTCAGCGTTGTAATGGATAAAATCCTGGATGGTTTTCAATAACATCATTGAACAGACAGGGAATAGAGAGATATGGACCATGTGCTGGCAGATGGCATGTGTTGAGAATATCATCATGGCCGGCACAGCCATGGTGGGCCGAAGGGCCCATTGCTGTGCTGTACTTTCTAATTTCCTACTTCCCAGCATCTACCCGATCAAAGCTCTTCAGAATCTTGAATCTTACATTCAATTTTTCTCTCATGTTTTCTAAACTTCAATGGGTTCAACCTCAATCTAATCCACCTCTTATTGGAAAATTCATCCATTCCCAGGAGCAACCAAACGACCCCTCCTCTGACCTGCCTCGAATCGAAGAATATCTTTCTTTCCTTTGGGCACTCACACTGTTCATAGTCTTCTGGGTGTTGTCTGACTCGTATCTTGTATAGTTTTAGCAAGACCTTCCTATCTTTAGACTCCATTCCCTTTGTAGTAAATGCCAGCATTTGATTTGCCTTCTCTATTACCTGATGACCCTGTAAGTTACCTTTTGCAGATTGAGAAACAAGAACTCTCACAACCCTTTCTGCTACCTAACTGAAACCAAATAATGTTAGGCTGACAATAAGTCAGGAGCATACTGAAATGAGTGAGAAAGGACCTATCAATAAAAAAAACTGAAACCTTAGAAACACATTTTCTAAAGAAGAATGTATTTTTGAGTCTGTTGGATTTAATTTGTTGGTGAGAATATGAATGGCAGAATAGATAAGGGTGTGGGGGATGGTGGTATGGGGGAAGTGTACTATTTGAATTTTCAGAAGCCTTTATGCAAGTTTCAGTAAGGGCTAAAGAATAACTTGGAAGAGAATCGGACCCCTTCAATATCAATATCTTGGTCGCCGATGTGTGGAACCAGAGGAGATGGGTGAGATCTTAAACAAAATAAAATCTTGTCTGAATTTACTGTGTAGAAAGACACGGACGATCGGGAGGTTGGGGAAATAACCAGTGATGTCTTAGACAGAATCCTCAACAGAGAAGAGAACGTGCTGGAATTTTAACACAAATAGAGGTAGATCAATCCT
The DNA here is from genome assembly GCF_047496795.1 of Chiloscyllium punctatum. Classification (NCBI taxonomy): domain Eukaryota; kingdom Metazoa; phylum Chordata; class Chondrichthyes; order Orectolobiformes; family Hemiscylliidae; genus Chiloscyllium; species Chiloscyllium punctatum. The sequence goes on along the minus strand of NC_092790.1, from coordinate 37,632,490 downwards.
CGAATATTGTGGCAAGTTAGGGAAGAGATTGCAGTGTCCCCAACAGAGAAATGTATATTATCAACAGACACAGTGAGGTAACGGAAGACTGGAGGGTGGCTAATGCTGTTCCATCACTTAAGGACTGCAGGGAAAAGCCAGGAAATTACAGCGCAGTGAGCCCAGTGATGGATAAGTTGTTGGAGGAGGTTCTGAGAGAAAGGAGCTACGCATGTTTGGAAAGGCAAAGGCTGATTATAGATAGTCAGCATGGCTTTGTGAGTGGCAAACCATGTTTCACAAACCGGATTGACTCTTCGAGGAGGTGGTCAAGAGATAGATGAAGGCAGAGCAGTCAACGTTGTCCGCATGGACTTCAGCAAAGCATGTGACAAGGTTCCAACGTGTCGAACATCTAGTCAAGAGGAAGAAGGAAGCTTACATAAGGTTGAGGATGCAAGGATCGTTAGGCTTCTATAGGGTTATATGGGGGTGGCACGATGCCTCAGTGGTTAGCACAGCTTCCTTATAGCACCAGAGACCTGATTTCAATTCCAGTCCCGGGCGACTGTCTGTGTGGAGTTTGTACATTCTCCCCGTGTCTGCGTGGGGTTCCTCCAGTTTCCACCCACAGCCCAAATCAGCCATACTAAATTACCCACAGTGTTCAGGGATGTGTTGGATTGACACATTAGTTAGGGTGAATGGAGAGTAATAGGATGGGGGAATGGTTTTGGGTAGGATGTTCATCAGAGGGTCGGTATAGAGTTGTTGGGCCAAATGGCCTGTTTCTGCACTCTGGGGACTCTGAAGGTAGCCAGGAAGGAACTGAAGAATGGACTTAGGACTGCCCGATGGGGGTATGTAAAAGCTTTGTTGGGAAGAATTAAGGAAAAACGTAAGGCATTCTCCAATTAGCTGAGGAACAAGAGGATGGCCAGACTGGGCGTAGGGCCGGTCAGGGATAGTGGCGGGAACTTGTGCCTGGAGTCACAGGAGGTAGGGGAGTTCCTTAATGCATACTGTGCTTCAGGATTCACTACTGAGAAGGGCCCTGTCATTTGTGAGGACAGCATGAGAAGGACTGATATATGTGAACAGGTTGATGTTAAGAAGGAGGATGTGCTGAGTATTTTGTAAACCTAAGGATAGGTAAGTCTGTTGGACAAGACGGGCTGTACCCAAAGTTACTGCGCGAATCGAGGGAAGGGATTGCTGTGCCTTTAGCGATGACCTTTGCACCATCACTGTCCACCGGAGTCGTACAAGATGGAGGCTGGCAAATGTTACTCCTTTGTTCAAGAAAGGGAATGGGTATAATCCTGGTAATTACAGACCTCATGTTCTTATGTCTGTGGTGTGCAAATTATTGGAGAGGACTGTGAGAGACAGGATTTATGGCTCCTTGGAAAACTATAGTTTGATTACAGATAGTCAGCATGGCTGTGTTAGGGCCAGATCATGCCTCTCAAATCTTATTGAATCCTTTGAGAATGTGATAAAACACATTTATGGCTCATTCAGAAAGTACAGAGGCATGGGATACAGGAAACCTGTCTCTCTGGATACAGAATTCCTGGCTTGTAGAAGACAAAGGGGAATGATGGATGGGAAGCATTCAGCCTTGAGCTCGGTGACCAGTGTTATTCTGCAGGGATCGGTTCCAGGATCTCTGCTCTTTGTGATTTTTTTTAAAGTGACTTGGATTTGGGTGTGGAAGAGTGGGTTAGTAATTTTGCAAATGACATGGAGGTTGGTGGAGTGGTGGATAGTGTGGAGGTCTGTTGTTGGTTGCAGCTAGTTATTGACAGGGTGCAGAGCTGGGCTGAGAAGTGACAGATGGAGTTCAATCTGGAAAAGTGTGAAATGATTCATTTTGGATGGTCAACCTTGAATGGGTTAAATGCAGAATATTTGGTAGTGCTGTGGAACAGAGGGATCTTGGGTTCCACGTCTATCAATCCCTCAAAGTTGCCACCCAAGCGTATAGGGTTGTTAAGAAGGAATATGTTGTGTTGGCTTTCATTAACTGGGGGATTGAGTTTTAAAGCTGTGAGGTTATGCTGCAGATCGATAGAGCCCTGGTTAGACCCCATTTAGAATATTGTGTACAGTTCTGGTCCCCTCATTACAGGAAGGCATTGGAAGTTTTAGGGAGGGTAAATTGGAGATTTACCAGGATGCTTTCTGTGCTGGAGGGCATGTTTTGTGAAGAAGGTTTGAGGGAAGTAAGGCTTTTCTCATTGGAGTGAAGAAGGGTGAGGGGTGACTTGGTAGAAGTGAACAACATGATTTGAGGTACAGAGAAAGTGATAGTGAAACACTTATTTATACCATAGCATAAATGGCTACTATGAGCAGGCATAATTTTAAGGTGATTTGTGGATGGTTAAGGAGAGATAGGTTCTTTACACAAAAGCTGTTAGGTGGGTGGAATGCACTGCCAGCAGTGGAAGGACAGTCAGATTCATTCGGGACATTTAATCCACTGTTGGATAGACACGTGGATGGCAGTAAAATGAAAGGTATATTGGTTAGGTTGATCTTACCGTAGGATAAATGTTGGCATATTATCATGGCCAAAGGGTCTTGTGCTGTGTTCTACGTCCCGTATGGTAAACTGAGTAATGAGCTCAGATCAATGTAAAAGGATATGGCATTCAGAAGGAGCTAGTCAACTGGATACAAAATTGGTTTGATGATAAGAAGCAGAAGGTGGTGACAGACATGTTGTTTTTATGACTGGAGACATGGGACCAGCGGTGCAGTGGCTGCAGATTGTCGTCATTTGGATAAATGGTTTGGATGGGAGTATTGGTTTCCTGGTAAGTTTTTGGGTGGTACTGAAATTGGTGGCAAAGTGGACTGTGAAGGATGTTATCTGTGATTCAGCAGGATAAACAGGACTGCTGGGATAGTGGGCTGAAGAATAGCAGATGGAGTTTAATTAGATAAAGATGAGGTGTTCCATTTTGGTGAAACAAACCAGGGTGGGACTTGTACAGTTAATGTTAGAGCCCTGGGTAGTGTTGTCAGTCAGAGACCCAGCCATGCAGGCACACAGTTCTTTGAAAGTGGTGTCACAGGTAGACAGGCTGGTGCAGCAGGCGTTTGGGATGGTTACCTTCATTTTGCAGAGTATTGAAAGTAGGAGTTGGGATATCATGTTGTGGCTGTACAAGACATTGGTGGGACCACTATAAAAGCTGTGTAGATCAGTCTGAAGAACCCATCTCGTTCACCTATATCCTTGAGGGAAGGACAGCTGACATTCTAACTTGGTCTGGCTGACATATGCATCAAGTCCACAGCAAAATGGCTGCCTCTTAACTGCCCTCTGGACAATTAGCAGTGGGGTAAAGAATGCTGGTCCAATCAGTGACACCCTCATCACATGAATGAATAAATAAAAATACATATGTCCCTCCCTACCTCTGCAAAAACCTTCAGCTGCAGCAATCCGTACAGGCTTTGTAACACCGTTCAGGCCCTGACCACACTCTGTAACACTCTCACCACCTCCAGCACCTTCAGCTCTCCCTCTTCCTATCGTGTCATTAGCTCCTTACAATGATTCCCCTTCCCACTGCCCTCCTGCTGCCAGCTGACACTTTGCAATACTTTTAACGCTTTAATACCTTTAAACTATCTCTGATTTCAGGATTTTAAGTACTTTGTAGTGATATTATGAGCCTCATAATCTAATATGATCCATTTGGTCATGAGTGAGGGACTGGTGGGAATTTCTTGCTGAGGATTTTCTGTTTCAATGGAATGTCCTTTTGTTGAGTGTTTTACACTGTTCCTTCAAATGTTTTCCATTGTTCATTTACAGAGGCATATTTCAGTTTGTTTAGCCTGTTTACCTTGGTCAGTTCTCCTCTCAAACTCATGTAATTGGCTGTTCTTGTTTCTGGTTGTATCTTTTCCTATTTGTAATTCACTTTAAAACTTTATATTTCTTGAAACTGCATTTTATCACAATTTCCCTGAGGATCTCTCCAGGTGACATTACTCATTCACTAAGTTTCATCACACAACGATCGCTCTGAGATAGTTACGTCCCTAGCCAGTTGCACAATATGTTATTCAAAGAAACACTGAAAAAAATTCTACAACCTCCTTTTCGAATATCAGTCTTGTCAGTGCGATTGTCAATATTATATGAATATTGAAGTTACACTAAATTATCACAATGTGTTTGTTAAAAATTCCAATGAGTTCCTGTTTAATGCAGTGATGAGCAATGAAATGCTGTTCGGTGGCTAAAACTGTTCTGCTGCTTGTGTCCTTGGCAAGTAGTAGCTAGAATTTACATTCAGACTGATTCTACAAATGCTTTCCCTGTCATGCTTTTGTTATCCATTATTGTTAGCGTTACCCATTTTGCCTGAGTTTCCACAAGCTTGTGAACCATTGAATATTTATGCTCCACCTTTTGTTCGCCCTGTAACCATGTCTCATTGCTGTCTAAATCTCTTTGATCTCTGTGTCACAAATCCATCTACCTTGTTGCAGAGAATTTGTCCATTCCAAACAAAACATAATTTACTCTTTCCCACAATTTCCTGTCACAAACCGATTCACTGGTGTCCAGTTTTAACTAAACTTTGTCCCATCCTGTTCCTTTCTGCTTGTCTTCAGCCACATCCCCATACTGTTCCAATGCATCACCTTTTCTCTTTGGATTTGGAAAGCTCCTTTCACCTGAACCCTGTCCCTGCATCCTCTCTGTCAGTTTAAAGCCCTGTCCATAAACCTACCGACATGATTGGCCAGGACACTGGTCCCAGCAGGGTTCGAGTGGGACCATTGAATGGATTACTTTTTAAAATCTGGTATGGGATGTGGGTGTCTCTAGCTGACCGGCCTTTCCTGCCCATCCCTAGCTGCCCTTGAGCTGAGTAACATGCTCCGCCATTTCAGAGGGTCACTCAGAGGCAAGCACTTTGCAGACCACGTGCAGACCACGTGAGGATGGGCAGATGTCCATCTCGAAAGGAGAAGTGATTGCATCTATTGTACATCTGTAATGGTATTTATGGATTGTCAATTACTATTTTAAAAGTAATTTATTTCAAATTCCACCATTTCAGCTGGTGGGGTTCAAACCTTCCTCCCCTGAACATGAGCTGAGGTTTTGGATACATGCTCTAGCAATAACACCACGAGGCCATCACTTCGCCTGCTCACAGGGTGCTCATCCCTGGGCACTGATACCAGTGTATCATGAAGCTAAACCTGTTTTTCCTTCATGATTGTTTGATCCTGTTAACCTCCTGCACTCTGGTGACATCACTCAGTCTCTCTCCATGTGGTATCCCGCACTGTGAGAGTCTAATTGCTGCCTCTGTTAACGTCTCTCACTCTTGTCGCTAATCCAGATCCTGAGGACAGCAGAATTCTCTACTCCAGACAGACGAGGCCGAACAGGCCAGGGATGGACACTGGGATTTCCCAGATCTCTGTGATAGTCAGGACCATTCTACATGTATAACCTTCACTGCATCAGTATAGTTTCCCATTCTGTCTATTGCTCTGTCTCCTGTCGGTAATCAGGAAGTTCCTGACTCAGTGGACTTCCCAACTGCTGGGTGCCTCGTCCATCATCTCTTTGAAGATGTTGTTCAGCCAGAGAGACAAAGGGCAGGGAGATCTAGAGCCTTCAATAAATCCTGCAGCAAGGTAAGATAACTCTCAGTGCACAGAGAAGGGAGCAATAAGAGGGCTTCAAACATCGGCTAACAAGATATGACATAGATGCACTGCTGGAGGGGGAGCACAGTACAGACACACCCCAGGTCAATCACCACCCCTACTGTAAGTTTTGTTGTACTGAGACAGCATCGGGAATATCACAGTTATCAATCCAGGCTTGTGATGTCTTCGTGAATATCAGTATAACAGAGGGGAAAGCAGGCTTCCCATGAGTTTGTGGGAATGCTGAATGGGATCTTTCTATTCTGTGTTCCACCTCCAACACTGTACATATACCATGTCTCGTGGATCAGTGTGGATTCAATAATTTTAAACTCCTATAACAGTTCCTTTCCCTGTAACCTCCCGTCCCAATAGTCCCTCCACATATTTGAAGTATACTCCATTCTAGATACATTATCCATTGCTGTAAGGTTGCTTCAGCGCCTTGTCTCAGTACTCTCCTCCTCCAATAACTGGAGAAAGAGCCATGCAGAACAGAAACGGTTCCTTCGATCCAACTAGTCCATGCTGATCACGATTACTGAACGAGTCGCATTTGCCTGCGTTTGGTCCTGATCCCATCAAACCTTCTCCTCTCCATTTACCTGCCCAAATGTCTTTTCCATGATGTAATTGTACTTTTCTCTACTACTTCAGTGGCAACTCATTCAATATGTGCACCATTCTCTGCGTGGAAATGTGCCCCTCTGGTCGCTTTTAAGTATTTCCTCTCCCACCTCATATTTCTGCCCTCTAGTAATGAATTCCCCTACCCTGGGGTAGAGACCTTCACTAATCACCTTACGTATACCGCTCATGTTTTTATAAACCTTTATAAGGTCACCCCTCAGCCACCTACACCCAATGGAAATATGAAGGATAATGATACAAATATCTCTGCTACGATCCCCATTGCGACTTTGCCTCAATGTTCTGGGATACACTTGTTCAGGACCTAGGACTTTCTCTACCTTTGTGTTCTAAGACCTCAAGCACCACCTCTTCTGTAATGGGGACTCTTTTCAAACATCACTATTTCTTTCCTTTTGTTTCCTAGTCTTTCTCCACAATACTTTCTGAGATGAAATCTTGATTTCGGGTCACACCCATCTCCTGTGGTTCCATGCATGGATGCCCTTATTGATCTTTGAGGGGCTCTATTATCTCTCTAGTAGCCTTTTTGTACTTGTGCGCTGTAGAATCTCTTTGGATTCTCCTTAACCTTATCTGCCAAATCTATCTCATCCGCCCTCCCCCCCCGCCATGTTGCCTTCCAGCTTATCCAGCTTCTCTGTTTCTGTCAAACTCTCCAGTATCAGTAACATCTTCGTCAATCTTTGTTCCATTTAGTTTCAGAATATGCTTCCTAAAGCAGGAGGATCAGAATTCTACACAGTACTCCAACTGGAGTCCCAGCAAAGTCTGATACAGCCGTATCATGATGGACCATCTCAGGTACTCAATGCCCTGACCCATGAGGGCTAGTGTGTCAAATGCTGCTTTCCCCGCCCTGTCCACCTGCGTTGCCACTTCCAAGGAACAATGTAACTGCATCCCTTGGTCTCTCTCTGTTCGACAACACTGTCCAGAGCTCTACCATTAATTGTATTAGTCGTCCCTGGTTTGTCTTAACAAAATCCAACATCTGAATTCAGCTCAATCTTTCATTTCTTGACCCAAAGGCTCAGTTGGTTAAGATCATCTTTGATAACTGTATTCACTGCCCACTGTAACTCTTATCTTACTATCCACAAACTTACTAACAATAATTCATATATTCTCGTTTATGTCAATAATGCACATGCGTGACCCCACATACCAATGCTTATGGCACACCGCTGGTCAGAGGCCTCCAGTCTGCACAACAACCCTTGCCCATCATCTTCTGTCTCCTACTGTCAAGCCCATTTTGTGTCTGTTTGTCTTGCTTTCCCTGATCCCATGTGATCTAACCTTACTAACCAGTGTACCACGCTAAACCCTGTCTAAGGCCTTGCTGACGTCAGGATAGACAACGTCCACTGCTCTACCTTCATCCACCTTCTTGGTCACCTCTTCAACAAACTCTATCAAGTTTGAGAGACACGACTTTGTATGCACAAAGCTATGCTGACTATCCCTAATCAATTGTTGCCTTTCCAAATGCATGTAAGTCCTGTCCCGTGGAATTGCTTCCAACAACATTGGAACCACTGACATCAAGCTAATTGGTGTTAATGTCCCTAGCTTTCCATCACAGCCATTCCTAAATACTGGCACAACATTAGGCAATCTCCAGGCTCCCAGCTCACCACCCGTGGCTGTCAGTGATAGAAATATCATTGTAAGTTTCTACCCCCAATGTCCTGTGATGTACTTGATTAGTTCCAAGAGAGTTGTCTAATTTTAATGTGTTTGAAAACCTTCAGAACCTCCTGTTCTCCAATGTGGACTCTTTTGAAAACATCACTGTTTATTTCCCTGCTTCCTCAGTGTGTTTTCCACAGTAGGTTCTGACGTGAAGTTTATGTCTCGGATCTCACCCATTTCCTGTGGGTTCACACATGGATAGCTTCATTCATGTTTAAGGAGTCACATTCTGTACAGAGTTAATCTTCTGTTGCTAATATACTTATAGAAACTCTCTGGATTTTCCTGAACCTTCTCTGCCAAAGCTCTGTCAGTTCCCCTTTCGGCCCTCATGGTTTCCCTCTGAAGAGTATTACTGCACCCACAATGTTCTTCAAGGGATTGACTTAATCCAGGTGGCTGTATAGGACATGTACCCCTTTTGTTGTGACCAGAGCCTCAATATCCCCAGTCATCCAGTATTTCCCACTGGTATCAGCATTGTCCTTCACACTAACAGCAAAATGCTGCCCCTGAAATCTTAATTTATCTCTCTTTTGAAAGAATCCCACTTGCCCAATGTCCCTTTATCTGCAAATATTGGACAGTCTTGTCTAATACCTTCTAGATTGCGGCAAGGCCAGTTTTGACCTTTAACTTTTGGACCAGGCCTGTCCTTTTCCATCCCTATTTTCAAACGAAGAGAATTGTGGTGACTTTTCAAAAGTGCTCCCCCACAAACTCTTCAGCCCCTTTCTCCACTTTGTTTCCCAAGGGGAGGTCAGGTTTTATCCCTTTCTCCAGTCGGGCCAGTTACATACTGATTGAGTCAGTTTTCTTGAACACACTGAACAAGTCCCTCCCATCCAACCTGTGAACACTCTGGCAGTCCCAATCTAGGTTTAAAAAGTTAAAATCCCCCACCATTACAACCCATCCTTCTTACAGATATCTGAGATCTCTGACATATTTGCTGCTCAAATTCCCGCTGACCACTGCAGGCCTGTCGTACAGTCATATCAAACTGATTATTCATTCTTATTTCTCAGTTCCATTACACAGCTTCACTGGGCGATCCCCAGGAATATCCTCTGTCAGTGTTGCAGTGATGTTTGCACTGATCAAAAACTCCACTCCCCCTACTCTCTTGCCTCCCCATCTATCCTTCCTGTT